>NW_023330620.1:0-44035 GCF_011100685.1 Canis lupus familiaris | reverse complement strand
GAGGACCAGTAGAGGAACAGTTGTACCAGCTCCGGGTGTGCACCCGGTTCTGGTGATATCCAGTGGGGACCAGTGTCCACAGTTGGGTGAGGCCAGAGGGGCGAGAATCACTAGGTCCAGGTGAGGCCCCGATGTGGAATGTGAAACAGAGCCCAAGAGCCCATATGAGGACCTGAGTCACCAGGTCCAGGTGAGGTCCCTGAGGGAACCAGTCACCCCGTCCAGGGTGAGGCCCAGGTGGGACCACAGTCACCAGGTCCTGGTGAGGCCGAGGTATATAAGAGAGTATCCAGGTCCCAATGATGCCCAGGTATGGACGAGACTCAACAGGTCCAGGAGAGGCCCAAATATGGATCAGAGTCATTGTTTCCAGGTGAGGCCAGATGGAGACCACAGGAACCAGGTCCAGGAGAGCCCCATATGGGAACCAGAGCCACCAGATCCAGCTGAGGTCCAGTGGACCACGTCAAGGTCAAGGTGGGCAGTGGCGCGTTGGCAACATGATCACCAAGTCCAGGTGAGGCCCACGTGGTGACCTGCACCAGATCCAGGTGCGGACCAGCTAAGAACCAGATTCACCAGGCCGAAGTGAAGCCCAAGGTGGACCAGAGTCACCAGGTAAGGGTGAGGCCCCGAGGGGAACGAGTAACAGGTTAGGTTGGCCCAGAATGGGACCAGAGGTCCCTGGACAAAGGAGGCCAGGTGTGGAATAGAGTATCCAGGTCCCAATGATGCCTGGCTGTGAGGACCAGTGCACTAGGGCCATGAAAGCCCAGATGGGGAACAGAATCACTAGGTCCTGGTGAGGTATAGAATAAGAACACCAGTCACCAGTATCAGGTGAGCCCTTGTGGGAACCAGAGCCACTCTATCCCGCTGAGTCCGGGTCCAGTGAGTGCCACGTGAGGACCAATTCATCATGTCGAATTGAGGCATAGCTGGGGACAAGAGTCATCAGGTCTGGGTGGCCTAGGTGGGCAAGATTCAGCAGTTCTGAGTTAGGTCAAAGTGGGGACGAGAGACACCAGTCCAGGTGAGGCCAAACTGAGGACCAGAGTCACCAGGTCCAGGTGTGGCCCAGGTGAAAACCAAGTTAATAGGTGGGTGGGTCACTGTTAGAGAACAGTGTAACCATATCCTGATGCCACCCAGGTGGGTACCAGAGACACCATGTCCTCGTGAGGCCCAGGTGGGACCAGAGTCATGAGGTCCAGTTGAGTCCCGATGGGAACCACAGTCACCAGGTCAGGTGAGGCCATGCTTAGGATCAGAGTCACCAGTTACGGTGAGGCCAGGTGGAGCCAGAGTCACCTGGTACAGAAGAGGCCAATGTCAGGACCAGAGTTACCAGGATCAGGTCAGTCCAGGGTGGGATAGGTAACCATGTCCCGATGATGCCCAAGTAGAACCGAGTCACCAACTCCAGATGAGGCGCAGGTGGGGAGCATATTCACTAGGTACCGGTGAGGCACAGTTGAGGACCAGATTCCCCCGGGCCCAATTTAGGGCCTAGAGGGGGTACCAGATTCACCTGGTCTTGGTGACATCCAGAATGGGACCAGAGTCACATGTCAGGCTGGCCCCGAGGGGATCCAGAGTCATCATGTCCAGGTTGAGTTAAGGTGTGGAACAGTGTATCAGGTCATAATGGTCCACAGGTGAGGACCAGAGTCACCAGATCTGGTGAGGCCCAGTTAGGATAGGCACCAGTTTTCAGGTGAGGCCAAGAAGGAGTCCAGCAAGCAATCAGGTCCAGGTGGGGAACAAAGTCATCAGGAGGGGGAGGCCCAGAAGGGACCAGATTACCAGGTCCAGGTGATTCCCAGGCGGTGACCAGAGTTACCTTCCGGGTGAGCACCAAGGTAAGGACCAGATTCACAAGGTCCAAGTGAGGCACGTGGGAACCGAGTCCAGGTATGGTGAGGCCCAGGTGGAACCCACTCAACAGGTCCAGGTGAGGCCACTGCAGGCCATGCAGAGGAACCATGTCCCGATATGACCCATGTAGGAACAGGACTTACCAGGTCACGAGTGAGGAACTGCAGGCCATGCTTGGAACCATGTCCCGATGATGCCCATGTAGGACAGAGTCACCAGGAAATGAGGCCCAGATGGAGGCATATTCACGGTCCAGGTGAGGCCCAGTTGAAGACAGAGTCAACAGATCTGGTTGAGGACCTATCGCGGTACAGAATCACCTGGTCCAGGGGACATCCAGATGGGGACCAGCCTCACAGGTCAGGGTGAGGCCCAGAGAGGTTCAGAGTCATCATGTCAGGTGAGGCTCAGGTGGAACAGAGTTCCCAGGTTCCAATGATGCTCAGGTTGAGTCAGAGTCACCAGGTTGGGTGACGCGCAGATAGGATCAGAGTCACGTTCCAGGTGAGGCCAAGAAAGAAAGGCAATAGGTCAGTGTGGAACGAAGTACCAGGACTGGGTGAGGACCCAATGGGACAGCATTCACCAGGTCCAGGTGAGGCCCAGGGGAGACCAGAGTCCCGGGTCTGGGAGGGGACCAGGAAGGACCAGATTACACAGGTCCAAGAGGCCCAGTGGGACCTGAGTCAGGTAGGGTGAAGGCCCAGGTGGCCACCACTAGCAGGTCCCGGTGAGGGAAAACATGAGTGCAGACTGGGCCTCAACAGGACCTGGTGAATCTACTCCCACTTTTAACCCTGTCTGACCTTGTGACTCTTCCCACCTGACATCAATGGGACATGGTTACTGTGTTCCCCTGGCCTCACCCAGTCCTGGTGACTTTGTTCCCCACCTGTACCTGATTGCTGTGGACTCCTTCTTGACCTCACCTGGAACCGGTGTCCTCTGATCCTATCTGCGCCTCACCCAGACCTGTTGACTCTGGTCCTCACCTGGGCATCATTGGTACCTGGTGACTCTCCTCCACACCTGAGGCTCACCTGGAACTGAGGACTCTGGAACCTCTCTGGGGCCTCACCCTAACCTGTTGATTCTGGTCCCATCTGGATTCACCTGGACCAGGTGATTCTGGTACCCCTCTAGGCCTCAACGGATCTGGTGACTCTGGTCCTCAACTGGTCCTCACCTGGACATAGTGAATATGCTCCATCTGGGCCTCATTTGGACCTGGTGACTCTGGTCCCTACCTGGGCATCATCGGGACATGGTTCCACTGCATGGCCTGCAGGTTGGGCGTCACCTGGACCTGGTAAATCTGGTCCCTACCTGGGCATCAACGGGACATGGTTTCTTCTCATGGCATGCAGGTTGGCCTCAACCTGGACCCGGTAAGTCTATTCCCTACATGGGCATCATTGGGACATGGTTCCTCTGCATGGCCTGCATGTTGGCTTCACCTGGACCTGGTTAGTGAGGTTTTCACCAGTGCCTCACCCATACCTGGTGACACAGGTCCCCACGTGCTCATCACTTGGAACTGGTGAATCTGACCCTTACCTGGTCCTCACCCGGAACTGGTAAGTCTGGTCACCACCTGGGAATCACCTGGGCCTGGTGAATCTGGTCCCCATCTGGGCCTCACCCAGTCCTGGTGACTTTGTTCCCCATCTGGGCCTGATTGCTGTGGACCTCCTTCTTGGCCTCACCCTGGAACTGGTGACTCTGATCCTAACTGGGCCTCACCCAGAACTGGTGACTCTGGTACTCACCAGTGGTCCATTATGACATGGATACTCTGTTCCAACCTGAGCCTCACCTGGATATGATGACTCTGGATCCCCTCTGGGCCTCAGCCTGACATGGTGACACTGGTCCCCATCTGGATGTCACCTAGACCAGGTGAAAATGGTACCCTCTAGGCTCAACTTGACCTGGTGACTCTGGTCCTCAACCTGGGCCTCACCGGTACCTAGTGAACATGCTCCCCACCTGCGCCTCATCTGGAACCTGGTGACTCTGGTCCCTACCTGGGCATCATCAGGACATGGTTGCTTTGCATGGCCTGAAGGTTGCCCTAACCTGGACCTGGTGTGTGGGGTTGCCACCTGGGTTCTCACCCATACCTGGTGACTCAGGTCCCAACGTGAGACTCTTGGACCTGGTGAATCTGGTCCTTACCTGTTCCTCTCCCAGATTCGGGGACTCTAGACACCACCTGGGCTCACCTGGACCTGGTGGATCTGGTCCCCATCTGGGCCTCACCCAGTCCAGGTGACTTTGTTCCCCACCTGTACCTGATTGCTTTGGACTGTTTCTTGGCCTCACCTGGAACTGGTGTCTCTGATCCTATCTGCGCCTCACCCAGACCTGTTGACTCTGGTCCTCACCTGGGCATCATTGGTACCTGGTGACTCTGTTCCAAACCTGAGCCTCACCTGCACATGTTGACTCTGGAACCACTCTGGGCCTCACCCTGACCTGAAGACTCTGGTACCTATCTGGATGTCACCAAGACCAGGTGAATCTGGTACCCCTCTGGGCCTCAACTAGACTTGGTGACACTGGTCCTCACCTGGGCCTCACCGGGACCTAGTGAATATGCTCCCCACCTGCGCCTCATCTGGACCTGGTGACTCTGGTTCTACCTGGGCATCATCGGTTCATGGTTACTCTATTCCCCACTGGGACTGACCTGATCCTGGTAACTCTGGTCCTGACTTTTGGCTCTTCTGTACCAGGTGACTCTGGCTCCACCTGGGCCTCACCTGTAACTGTTGAATCTGATACTAAGCATGGACTCACCTCACCTGATGTCTGTGGTGCCCATGGGACATCACCTGGTCCTCATGTCTCTGGTCTCACCTGGGCCTCACCAGGACTTGGTGTCTCTCGTACCCACCTGGGTAGCATCAGGATATGGTTACACTGTTCACTAACAGTGACCCAGCCGGACCTATTAACTCTGGTCTTCACCTGGGCCACACCTGGACATGGTGACACTGGTTCCCACCTGGGTCTCACCTGGACATGGTGAGTCGGATCCCCACAGGGTCCTCACCTCTAACTGGTGATTCTCGTTCCCAAATGGACATCATGTGGAACTGGTGGCTGCAGTGTTTCTAGATTCTCATGTACCTCGTGACTCTGGTCCCCACGAGGGCCTCACCGGGACCTGGTGAGTGTGGTTGCCACCTGCACCTCACCTGGAACTGGTGATTCTGGTCTGCACCTGAGACTACCCTGGATCTGGTGACTATGGTTCCAATCTGGGCTTCACCTGGATTTGGGCACTCCGATTCCCATCTGGGCCTCACCTGGCCCTGTTGACCCTGGTCCTCACCTGGGCAAAATTGGGACCCGGTGACTGTGTTCCACACCTGGACCTCACCTGGACCAGGTTACTCTGGTCCCCCTCTGGGTCTCACCGTGCTCTAGTGACTGTGAACCCCACTTTGGCCTGACTTGGACCTGCTGACCCTGGTTGTCACCTGCGCCTGACCTCGAAATGTTGACTCTGGTTCTTTCAAGGGCCTCCTCTGGACCTGGCGATCCTGGTCCCCACCTGGGCCTTACCTGGACCTGGTGACTCTTGTCACCACCGGTGACTCACTTGGACCTGGTTACAGTGTTCCACACTGGGCCTCAAGTAGAACTCTTGACCATGGTCCCCAAGCCTGCCTCACATGGACCTGTTGCCTCTGATACCTACCGGCGCCTCACGTGTACCTGGTAACTCTGGTCCTCACCTGGGCCTCATCTGGACCTAGTGACTCTGGTCCCCACCTGGGCTTCACCTGGATCTGGTGACTCTGATCCCCACCTGGACTTCACCTGGATCTGGGGACACTGGTCCCAACCTGGACCTCTCCTGGACCAGCTGACTCTCTTTCCATCATGGACCTCACCTGGATCTGGTGACTCTGGTCCTCAGTTTGGCCTCACCTGGACCTAGTGTCTCTCGTCCCCACTTTGACCTAACTCAGAACTGCTGAATCTTGCCCCACCTAGGCCGCACCCAGACCTGGTGACTCTTGTCCCCAGCTATGCCTCTATTCAACCTGAAGAATCTTGTCCTCAAGTGGGCCTCACATGGACCTGGGACTCAGCTGGATAGAGTGGCTCTGGTTCCCACAAGGGGCTCACCTGATACTGCTGAATGTGTTCTTATTCTATGTCTCACCAGGACCTAGTGATTCTGTTCCCCATCTGGGCCTGCATGGCCCTAGTGACTCTGGTCCTCAACAAGGCATCATTGGGACCTGGATACTCTGTTCCACACCTGGACCTCACTTTGACCAGTGACCTCTGGTCCCATTCTTGGCCTCAAACTAAACTGGTTACTCTGGTTCCACTCTGGGCCTCACCCTTACCTGGTGACTCTGGTCACCCCTTGGGCTTCACTTGGGCCTGGTGAATCTGGTCCTTAGCTGGTCCACACCTGGATCTGGTGACAGGTCGCCACCTGGGCCTCACCTGGGCTTGGTGAATCCTGTTGCCATCTGCGCCTCCCCTGGACCTTGAGAAAGTGGTCCCACCTGGACCTCACCTGTATCTGGTGGCTCTGGTTCCCATATGGGGCTCTACTGGACCTGGTTCCTGTGGTCTCCATCTGGCCTCACCTGGAACAAAATGACTCTGATCCATATTTGGGCCTCTCCTAGACCTGTTTACTGTGTCCTTACCTTGGCATTATTGGGACCTGGATACACACTTATATACCTGGGCCTCACCTGGACCTGGTGACTGTGGTCCCACCTGGCCTCACCTGGACGAGGTGACTGGTTCCTACAGGGACCTCACCTGTACCTGGTGACCCATGTCCTCATATGGGCATCATGGGTCCTGCTTTCTCAGGTCCACATTGGGGCCTCACCTGGACCTAGTGATTCTCGTCCCCCTCTGGGCCTCATCCTGACGTGGTGACTCTGGTCCCTATCTGGATATCACCAGAACCGGGTGACTCTGTTTCCCCTCTGGGACTCACCCAGAGCTGGGGACAGTGGTCCACAACTGGTCTTCAACAGGACCTGGTGAATCTACTCCTCACTTAGACCTCGTCTGGACCTGTGACTCTTTTCCCACCTGACATCAATGGGACATGGTTACTCTG
The DNA here is from genome assembly GCF_011100685.1 of Canis lupus familiaris. Classification (NCBI taxonomy): domain Eukaryota; kingdom Metazoa; phylum Chordata; class Mammalia; order Carnivora; family Canidae; genus Canis; species Canis lupus. The sequence goes on along the minus strand of NW_023330620.1, from coordinate 37,047 downwards.
TTCCCCAACTGGTCCTCACCTGGATATGATAACTTTGCTCCACACTTTGGCCTCAACTGGTCCTGATGAATCTGGTCCCCCCACGTAGGCCTCAATCTGGACCTGGTAACTGTGGTCCCCACCTGGGTCTCTTGGACCTGGTGACTCTTTTTCCCACATGAACCACACCTGGACCTGGTGACTGTGGTGTTCTTGTAGACTCACATTTACCTAGTGACTCTGGTCCCCACTAGGGCCTCACGTGTATCTGGTGACTCTGGCCTGCAGGTTGGCCTCACCTGGACTTGGAGAGTGGGGTTGCCACCTGGGACACACCCATACCTGGTGACTCAGGTCCCCACGTGTGCCTCTTTGACCTGGTGAATCTGGTCCTTACCTGGTCCTTTACTAGACCCGGGGACTCCGGTCACCACCTGGGCCTCACCTGGACCTGGTGAGTGAATCTGGTCTCCATCTGGGCCTCACCCAGTCCTGGTGACTTTGTTCCCCACCTGGACCTGATTGCTGTGGACTCTTTCTTGGCCTTACCTGGAACTGGTGGCTCTGATCCTATCTGCACGTCACCCAGATCTGGTGACTCTGGTCCTCAACTGGGCCTCACCTGGACCTAGTGAATATGCTCCATCTGGGCCTCATTTGGGCCTGGAGACTCTGTTCCCTACCTGGGCATCATCGGGACATGGATCCACTGCATAGCCTGCAGGTTGGCCTCACCTGGACCTGGTAACTCTGGTCCCTACATGGGCATCATCGGGAAATGGTTCCTCTACATGGCCTGCAGGTTGGCCTCACCTGGACCTGGTGAGTGGGGTTGCCACCTGGGCCTCACCCATACCTGGTGACAAAGGTCCCCACGTGGGCCTAGATTGGACCTTGTGAATCTGGTCCTTACCTTATACTCACCCGGAACTGGTAACCCTGGTCACCACCTGGGCCTCACCCTGACTTGGTGATTCTGGACCCATCTGGATTTCACCTAGACCAGGTGAATCTGGACCCCTCTACGCCTCAACTAGAACTGGTGACTCTTGTCCTCAACTTGGCATCACCGGGACCTAGTGAATATGCTCCCCACCTGCGCCTCATCTGGACCTGGTGACTCTGGTTCTTCCTGGGCATCATCGGGACATGGTTACTCTATTCCCCACTGGGACTGACCTGATCCTGGTAACTCTTGTCCTGACTTTGGCCTCTTCTGTACCAGGTGACTCTGGCTCAACCTGTGCCTCACCTGTAACTGGTGACTCTGATCCTAAGCATGGTCTCACCTAACCTGCTGACTGCGGTTCCCATCGGGACCTCACCTGGACCTCATGTCTCGGGTCCCTCTTCGGCCTCACCAGGACCTGATGTCTCTGGTAACCATCTATGTAGCATCAGGTTATGGTGACACTGTTCACTATCAGGGACTCTGGTCCCCATCTGGATGTCACCTGGACCAGGTGATTCTGGTACCCCTCTAGGCCTCAACCAGTTCTGGTGACTCTGGTCCTCAACTGTGCCTCACATGGACCTAGTGAATATGCTCCATCTGGGCCTCATTTGGAACTGGTTACTCTGGTCCCTACCTGGGCATCATCGGGACATGGTTCCACTGCATGGCCTGCAGGTTGGCCTCACCTGGACCTGGTAACTCTGTTCCCTACACGGGCATCTTCGGTACACGATTCCTCTGCATTGCCTGCAGGTTGGACTCACCTTGACCTGGTGACTGGGTTTGCTACCTGGGCCTCACCCATACCTGGTGACACAGGTCCCCACGTGGGCCTCACATGGACCTGGTGAATCTGGTACTTACCTGGTCCTCATCCGGAACTGGTAACTCTGGTCATCACCTGGGAATCACCTGGACCTTGTGAATCTGTTCCCTATCTGGGCCTCACCCAGTCCTGGTGACTTTGTTCCCCACCTGGACCTGATTGCTGTGGACACTTTCTTGGCCTCACGTGGAACTGGTGACTCTGTTCCTAACTGGGCCTCACCCAGATCTGGTGACTCTGGTCCTCAACTGTGGATCATTAAGACCTGGATACTCTGTTCCACACCTGAGCCTCACCTGGACTTGATGACTCTGGAACCACTCTGGGCCTCACCCTGAATTGGTGACTCTGGTCTCCATTTGGATGTCACCTAGACCAGGTGAATCTGGTACCCCTCTAGGACTCAACTAGACCTGGTGACTCTCGTCCTCAACTTGGCCTCACAGGGACCTAGTGAATATGCTCCCCACCTACGCCTCATCTGGACCTGGTGACTCTGGTTCTTCCTGGGCATCATCCTGAAATGGTTACTCTATTCCCCACTGGGACTGACCTGATCGTGGTAACTCTGGTCTTGACTTTGGCCTCTTCTGTACCAGGTGACTCTGGCTCCACCTGGGCCTCACCTGGAACTGGTGACTCTGATCCTAAGCATGGCCTCACCTGACCTGGTGACTGTGGTTCCCATCGGGACCTCATCTGGACCTCGTGTCTCTGGGCCCACCTGGGCCTCACCAGGATATGGTGTCTCTGGTACCCACCTGGGTAGCATCAGGATATGGTTACACTGTTCACTAACAGTGACCCAGCCGGACCTATTAACTCTGGTCTTCACCTGGGTCTCACCTGGGCATGGTGTGTCGGATCCCCACCTGTTCCTCAGCTTTAACTGGTGATTCTCGCTTCCACATGGACATCATGTCGACCTGGTGGCTGCAGTGTTTCTAGCTTCTCATGTCCTCGTGACTCTGGTCCAGACCAGTGCCTCACCGGGACCTGGTGAGTGTGGTTGCCACCTGCACCTCAGCTGGACCTGGTGATTCTGGTCTGCACCTGAGACTACCCTGCATCTGGTGACTGTGGTCCCCACCTGGGCTTCACCTGGATTTGGGGACTCCGGTCCCCATCTGGGCCTCAACTGGCCCTGTTGACCATGGTCCTCACTGGGCAAAATTGGGACCCGGTGACTGAGTTCCACAACTGGACCTCACAGGACCAGGTGACTCTGGTCCCCCTCTGGGTCTCACCGTGCCCTAGTGACTGTGAACCCCACTTTGGCCTGACTTGGACCTGCTGACCCTGGTTGCCACCTGCGCCTGACCTCTAACTGTTGACTCTGGTTCTCTCAAGGGCCTCCCCTGTACCTGGTGATCCTGGTCCGCAACTGGGCCCCACCTGAACGTGGTGACCCTTGTCACCACGTGGGACTCACCAGGACCTGCTTACTGTGTTCCACACCTTGGCCTCAAGTAGACCTGTTGACCATGGTCCCCAAGGCGGCCTCACATAGACCTGTTTCCTCTGATCCCCACCGGGGCCTCACGTGTACCTGGTAACTCTGGTCCTCACCTGGGCCTCATCTGGACCTAGTGACTCTGGTCCCCACCTGGGCTTCACCTGGATCTGGTGACTCTGGTCCCCACCTGGAACTCACCTGGATCTGGTGACTCTGGTCCTCAGTTTGGCCTCACCTGGACCTGATTTCTCTCGTCCCCACTTTGACCTAACTCAGAATTGCTGAATCTTGACCCACCTAGGCCGCACGCAGACCTGGTGACTCTTGTCCCCAGCTCTGCCTCAATTCGACCTGATGAATCTGCTCCTCACGTTGGCCTCACATGGACCTGGGACTCAGCTGGATAGAGTGGCTCTGGTTCCCACAAGGGGCTCACATGATACTGGTGACTGTGGTCCCACCTGGGTCTCACCTGGACGAGGTGACTGGTTCTCACAGGGACCTCACCTGGACCTGGTGACTCAGGTCCTCATATGGGCATCATGGGACCTGGTTTCTCAGTTCCACATCGGGACCTAACCTGGACCTAGTGATTCTCGTCCCATTATGGTCCTCACCCTGACGTGGTGACTCTGGTCCCCACCTGGATATCACCAGAACCGGGTGACTCTGGTCCCCCTCTGGGACTCACCCGGAGCTGGGGACACTGGTCCTCAACTGGGCCTCAACAGGACCTGGTGAATCTGCTCCTCACTTAGGCCTCGTCTGGATCTTGTGACTCTTTTCCCACCTGGCATCAATGGGACATGGTTAGTCTGTTCCCCACCTGGGCCTCAACTGGACATGATAACTTTGCTCCACATTTTGGCCTCAACTAGTCCTGATGACTCTGGTCCCCCGACATAGGCGTCAATCTGGACATGATTGCTGTGGACTCCTTCTTAGCCTCAACTGGAACTGGTGAATCTGATCCAGATTGAGGATCCCCAATCTGGGCCTCACCTGGCCCTGTGAACCATGGTCCTCAACTGGCAAAATTGGGACCCGGTGACTGTGTTCCACCCCTGGACCTCACCTGGACCAGGTGACTCTGGTCCCCCTCTGGGTCTCACCGTGCCCTAGTGACTGTGAACCCGACTTTGGCCTGACTTGGACCTGCTGACCCAGGTTGACACCTGCGCCTGACCTCGAACTGTTGACTCTGGTTCATTCAAGGGCTTCCCCTGTCCCTGGTGATCTTGGTCCCCCTCTGGGACTCACCTGGACGTGGTGACCCTTGTCACCACCGGGGACTCACCTGGACCTGGTTACTGTGTTCCACACCTGGGCCTCAAGTAGTCCTGTTGACCATGGTACCGAAGCCGACCTCATATGGACCTGTTTCCTCTGATTCCCACCAGGGCATCACGTGTACCTGGTAACACTGGTCCTGACTTGGGCCTCATCTGGACCTAGTGACTCTGGTCCCCACCTTGGCTTCACCTGGATCTGGTGACACTGGTCCTCAACTGGGCCTCACGTGGACCTATTGAATATGCTCCATCGGGCCTCATTTGGACTTGGTGACTCTCTTCCCTACCTGGGCTCCATCGGGACATGGTTCCACTGCATGGCCTTTAGGTTGGCCACCCCTGGACCTGGTAACTGTGGTTCTACCTGGGCATCATCGGGACGTGGTTACTCTATTCCCAGTGGGACTGACCTGATCGTGGTGACTCTGGTCCTGACTTTCGCCTCTTCTGTGCCATGTGACTCTGGCTCCCCCTGGACCTCACCTGTAAGTGGTGACTCTGATCCTAAGCATGGCCTCACCTGACCTGATGACTGTGGTTTCCATCGGTACCTCACCTGGTCCTCATGTCTCTGGTCCCAACTGGGACTCACCAGGACCTTGTATCTGGTACACACCTGAGTAGCATCAGGATATGGTTACACTGTTCACTAACAGTGACACCGCCGGACCTATTAACTCTCGTCTTCACCTGGTCCACACTTGGACATGGTGACACTGGTTCCCACCAGGGTCTAACCTGGACATGGTGACTCAGATCCCCACCTGGTCCTCACTTTTAACTTGTAATTCTCGTTCCCACATGGACATCATGTGGACCTGGTGGCTGCAGTGTTTCTAGCTTCTCATATACCTCGTGACTCTGGTCCCCACCAGGGCCTCACCCGGACTTGGTGAGTGTGGTTGCCACCTGCACCTCACCAGGACCTGGTGATTCTGGTCTCCACTTGAGACTACCCTGGATCTGGTGACTGTGGTCCCCACCTGAGCTTCACCTGAATTTGGGGACTCTGGTCCCCATCTGGGCCTCACCTGGCCCTGTTGACCATGGTCCTCAACTGGGCAAAATTGGGACCCGGTGACTCTGTTCCACAACTGGATCTCACCTGGACAAGGTGACTCTGGTCCCCCTCTGGGTCTCACTGTGCCCTAATGACTGTGAACCCCACTTTGGCCTGACTTGGACCTGCTGACACAGGTTGCCACCTGCGCCTCACCTCGAATGTTGACTCTGGTTGTCTCAAGGGCCTCCCCTGTACCTGGTGATCCTGGTCCCCAATTAGGCCTCACCTGGACGTGGTGACTCTTGTCACCACCGGGGACTCACCTGGACATGATTACTGTGTTCCACACCTGGGCCTCAGGTAGACATGTTGACCATGTTCCCCAATCCGGGCTCACGTGGACCTTTTGGCTCTGATCCCCGCCAAGGGCTCACGTGTACCTGGTAACTCTGGTCCTCACCTGGGCCTGATCTGCACCTAGTGACTCTGGTCCCCACCTGGGCTTCACCTCGATCTGGTGACTCTGGTCCCCACCTGGACTTCACCTGGATCTAGTGACTCTGGTTCCCACCTGGACCTCTCCTGGACCTGGTGACTCTCTTTCCAACATGGAGCTCACCTGGATCTGGTGACTCTGGTACTCAGTTTCGCCTAACCTGGACCTGGTGTCTCTCGTCCCCACTTTGACCTAACTCAGAACTGCTGAATCTTTCCCCACCTAGGCCGCACATAGACCTGGTGACTCTTGTCCCCAGCTATGCCTCAATTCGACCTGGTGAATCTGGTCCTCACGTGGGCTTCACATGGACCTGGGACTCAGCTGGATAGAGTGGCTCTGGTTCCCACAAGGGGCTCACCTCATACTGGTGACTGTGGTCTTTTTCTATGCCTCACCAGGACCTAGTGATTCTGCTCCCCATCTGGGCCTGCATGGCCCTAGTGACTCTGGTCCTGACCCAGGCATCATTCGGACCTGGATACTCTATTCCACACCTGGGCCTCACTTTGACCACGGACCACTGGTCCCATTCTGGGCCTCAAACTAAACTGGTTACTCTGGTTCCCCTTCTGGGTCTCACCCTTACCTGGTAAATCTGGTCACCCCTTGGGCTTCACTTGGGCCTGGTGAATCTGGTCCTTAGCTGGTCCGCACATGGATCTGGTGACTGTTCGCCACCTGGGCCACACATGGACTTGGTGAATCCTGTTGCCACCTGCGCCTCACCGGGACCTTGTGACTCTTTTCCCACCTGGCATCAATGGGACATCGTTACTCTGTTCCCCACCCGGTCCTCGCCTGGACATGATAACTTTGCTCCACACTTTGGCCTCAACTGGTCCTGATGACGCTGCTCCCCCCACCTAGGACTCAATCTGGACCTGGTGACTGTGGTCCCCACCTCTTTCTCACCTGGACCTGGTGTCTCTCGTTCCCAGATGAACCACACCTGGACCTGGTGACTGTGGTGTTCTTGTAGACGCACATTTACCTGGTGACTCTGGTCCCCACTAGGGCCTCACCTGGATCTGGTGACTCTGGTCTGAAGGTTGTCCTCACCTGGACCTGGTGAGTGGGGTTGCCACCCCATACCTGGTGACTCAGTTCCACACGTGGGCCTCTTGGACCTCTTAATCTGGTCGTTACCTGGTCCTCTCCCTGACCCGGGGACTGTGGTCCCCAACTGGGCCTCATCTGGACCTGTGAATCTGGTCCCCATCTGGGCCTCACCCAGTCCTGGTGACTTTGTTCCCCACCTGGATCTGATTGCTGTGGACTCTTTCTTGGCCTCACCGGGAACTGGTGACTCTGATTCTATCTGCGCGTCACCCAGACCTGGTGACTCTGGTCCTCACCTGGGCATCATTGGTACCTAGTGACTCTGTTCCACACCTGAACCTCACCTGGACATGATGACTCTGGAAGCCCTCTGGGCCTCACCCTGACCTGGTGATTCTGGTCCCCATCTGGATGTCACCTGGACCAGGTGATTCTGGTACCCCTTTAGGCCTCAACCAGATCTGGTGACTCTGGTTCTCAACTGGGCCTCACCTGGACCTAGTGAATATGCTCCATCTGGGCCTCATTTGCACCTGGTGACTCTGGTCACTACCTGGACATCATCGGGACATGGTTCCACTGCATGACCTGCAGGTTGGCCTCACCTGGACCTGGTAACTCTGATCCCTACCTGGGCATCATCGGGACATGGTTCCACACATGGCCTGCAGGTTGGCCTCACCTGGACCCGGTAACTCTAGTTGCTACCTGGGCATCATTTGGACATGGTTCCTCTGCATGGCCTGCAGGTTGGGCTCACCTGGACCTGGTGAGTGGCGTTGTCACCTTGGCCTCACCCATGCCTGGTGACACAGGTCCTCACGTGGGCCTCAATTTGACCTGGTAAATCTGGTCCTTAGCTGGTCCTCACCCGAAACTCCTAAATTGGGTCACCAACTGGGAATCACCTGAACCTGGTTAATCTGGTCCCCATCTGGTCCTCATCTAATCCTGGTGACTAAGTCACCCCACCTGGACCTGATTGCTGTGGACTCCTTCTTGGCCTCACCTGGAACTGGTGACTCTGATCCTAAGAATGGCCTCACCTGACCTGGTGACTGTGGTTCCCATCGGGACCTCACCCGGACCTCATGTCTCTGGTCCCACCTGGGCCTCACCAGGACCTGGTGTCTCTCGTACCCACCTGGGTAGCATTAGGATATGGTTACACTGTTCACTAACAGTGACCCAGCCGGACCTATTAACTCTGGTCTTCACCTGGGCCACACCTGGACATGGTGACACTGGTTCCCACCTGGGTCTCACCTGGACATGGTGAGTCGGATCCCCACCTGGTCCTCATTTGTAACTGGTGATTCTCGTTCCCACATGGACATCATCTGGACATGGTGGCTGCAGTGTTTCTAGCTTCGCATGTACCTCGTGACTCTGGTCCCCACCAAGGACTCACCGGGACCTGGTGTGTGTGGTAGCCACCTCCGCCTCACCTGGACCTGGTGATTCTGGTCTGCACCTGAGACTAACCTGGATCTGGTGATGTGGTCCCCACCTGGGCTTCACCTGGATATGGGGACTCCGGTCCCCATCTGGGCCTCACGTGGCCCTGTTGTCCATGGTCCTCACCTGGGTAAAATTGGGACCCAGTGACTGTGTTCCACAACTGGACCTCACCTGGACCACATGACTCTGGTCCCCCTCTGGTTCTCACCGTTCCCTAGTGACTGTGAAACCCACTTTGGCCTGACTTGGACCTCCTGACACTTGTTGCCTCCTACGCCTGACCTCGAACTGTTGACTCTGGTTATTTCAAGGTCCTCCCCTGTACCTGGTGATCCTGGTCCCCACCAGGGCCTCATCTGGACATGGTGACACTTTTCACCACGGAGGACTCACCTGGACCTGCTTACTATGTTCCACTCCTGGGCATCAAGTAGACCTGTTGACCATGGTCCTCAAGCCGGTCTCACATGGACCTGTTGCCTCTGATCCCCACCGAGGCCTCACGTGTACCTGGTAACTCTGGTCCTCACCTGGGCCTCAACCGGACCTAGTGACTCTGGTCCCCAACTGGGCTTCACCTGATCTGGTGACTCTGGTCCACACCGGGACCTCTCCTGGACCTGGTGACTCTCTTTCCAACATTGACCTCACCTGGATCTGGTGACTCTGGTCCTCAGTTTGGCCTCACCTGGACCTGGTGTTTCTTGTCCCCATTTTGACCTAACTCAGAACTGCTGAATCTTGCCCCACCTAGGCCGCACCCTGACCTGGTGACTCTTGTCCCCAGCTATGCCTCAATTCGACCTGATGAATCTGGTCCTCACGTGGGCCTCACATGGACCTGCGACTCAGCTGGATAGAGTGGCTCTGGTTCCCACAAGGGGCTCACCTGATACTGCTGATTGGGGTGTGTTTCTATGCCTCACCAGGACCTAGTGATTCTGTTCCCCATGTGGTCCTGCATGGCCCTAGTGACTCTGGTCCTCACCCAGGCATCACTGGGACCTGGATACTCTATACCCCACATGAGCCTCACTTTGACCAGGGACCTCTGGTCCCATTCTGGGCCTCAAACTAAATGGTTACTCTGGTTCCCCCTCTGGGCCTCACCCTTACCTGGTGACTCTGGTCTCCCCTTGTTGTTCAATTGGGCCTGGTAATTCTGGTCCTTAGCTGCTCCGCACCTGGATGTGGTGACTTGTCGCCACCTGGGCTTCACCTGGACTTGGTGAGTCCTGTTGCCACCTGCACCTCACCTGGACCTTGTGACTGTGGCCACACCTGGACCTCACCTGGATCTGGTGGCTCTGGTTCCCATATGGGGCTCTCCTGGACCTGGTTCCTGTGGTCTCCATCTGGCCTCACCTGGAATACAATGACTCTGATCCATATTTGGACCTCTCCTGCACCTGTTGACTCTGTTCCTTACCGGCGCATCATTGGGACCTGGATACTCTCTTTTATAACTGGGCCTCACCTGGACCTGGTGACTATGGTCCCACCTGGGCCTCACCTGCACGAGGTGACTGGTTCCCACAGGGACCTCACCTGGACCTGGTGACTCAGGTCCTCATATGGGCATTATGGAACCTGGTGTCTCAGTTCCTCATCGGGGCCTCACCTGGACCTAGTGATTCTCTTCCCCCTCTAGGCCTATTCCTGACGTGCTGACTCTTGTTCCCACCTGGATATCACCAGAACCGGGTGACTCTGGTCCCCCTCTGGGACTCACCCGGAGCTTGGGACACTGGTCCTCAGCTGGGCCTCAACAGGACCTGGTGAATCTACTCCTCACTTAGACCTCGTCTGGACCTTGTGACCCTTTTCCCACCTGGCATCAATGGGACATGGTTACTGTGTTCCCCACCTGGGCCTCACCTGGACATGGTAACTTTTCTTCACACTTTGGCCTCAACTTGTCCTGATCAATCTGTTCCCTCCACCTAGGCCTCAATCTGGACCTGGTGACTATGGTCCTCACTTGGGTCTCACCTGGACCTGGTGACTCTCGTTCCCACATGAACCACACCTTGCCCTGTTGACTGTGGTTTTCTTGTAGACTCACATTTATCTGGTGACTCTGGTCCCCACTAGGGCCTCACCTGGATCTGGTGACTCTGGCCTGCAAGTTGGCCTCACCTGGACTTGGTGAGTGGGGTTGCCACCTGGGCCTCACCCATACCTGGTGACTCAGTTCCACACGTGGGCCTCTTGAACCTGGTGAATCTTGTCCTTACGTGGTCCCTCCCAGACCCGGGAACTCTGGTCACCACCTCGCCTCACTTGGACCTGGTGAATCTGGTCCCCATCTGGGCCTCAACCAGTCCTGGTGATTTGTTCCCCACCTGGACCTGATTGCTGTGGACTCTCTCTTGGCCTCACCTGGAACTGGTGACTCTGATCCTATCTGAGCATCACCGAGACCTGGTGACTCTGATCCTCACCTGGGCATGATTGGTACCTTGTGACGCTGTTCCACACCTGAGCCACACCTGGACATGATGACTCTGGAACCTCTCTGGGCCTCACCCTGACCTGGTGACTCTTGTCCCCATCTGGATGTCAACTGGACTAGGTGATTCTTGTACCACTCTAATACTCAACCAGATCTGGTGACTCTGGTCCTCAACTGGGCCTCACCTGGACCTAGTGAATATGCTCCAACTCTGCCTCATTTGGACCTGGTGACTCTGGTCCCTTCCTGGGCATCATCGGGACATGGTTCAGCTGCATGGCCTTCAGGTTGGCCTCACCTGGACCTGGTAACTCTGGTCCCTACCTGGGCATCATCGGGACATTGTTCCTCTACATGGCCTGCATGTTGGCCTCACCTGGACCTGGAGAGTGGGGTTGGCACCTGGGCCTCACCCATACATGGTGACACAGGTCCCCCGTGGGCCCAGTATGACCTGGTGAATCTCGTCCTTACCTGGTCCTCACCCGTACCTGGTAACCCTGGTCACCACCTGGGAATCACCTGGACCTGGTGAATCTGGTCCCCATCTGGTCCTCACCCAGTCCTGGTGACTTTGTTCCCCTCTGGACCTGAATGCTGTGGACTCCTTCATGGCCTCAACTGGAAGTGGTGACTCTGATCCTACCTGAGCCTCACCCAGATCTGGTGACTCTGGTCCTCACCTGTGGACCATTATGACCTGGATACTCTGTTAAACCTGAGCCTCACCTGGACATGATGACTCTGGATCCCCACGGGGCCTCACCCTGACATGGTGACTCTGGTCCCCATCTGGATGTCACCTAGATCTGGTGAATCTGTTACCCCCTCTAGGGCTCAAAAAGACCTGGTGACACTGGTCCTCAACTGGGTGTCACCGAGACCTAGTGAATATGCTCCCCACCTGCGCCTCATCTGGAACTGTTGACGCTGGGTCTACCTGGGCATCATCGGGACATGGTTACTCTGTTCCCCACTGGGAATGACCTGATCCTGGTAACTCTGGTCCTGATTTTGGCCTCTTCTGTACCAGGTGACTCAGGCTCCACCTGGGCCTCACCTGTAACTGGTGACTCTGATCCAAAGCATGGCCTCTCCTGACCTGGTGACTGTGGTTCCCATCGGGACCTCACCTGGACCTCATGTCTCTGGTCCCACCTGGGCCTCACCAGGACCTGGTGTCTCTGGTTCCCAACTGGGTAGCATCAGGATATGGTTACACTGTTCAGTAACAGTGACCAAGCCGGACCTATTAACTCTGGTCTTCACCTGGGCCACACCTGGACATGGTGACACTCGTTCCCACCTGGGTATCACCTGGAAATGGTGAGTCAGATACCCACCTGGTCCTAACCTATAACTGTTGATTCTCGTTCCCACATGGACATCATGTGGACCTGGTGGCTGCGGTGTTTCTAGTTTGTCATGTACCTTGTGACACTGGTCCCCACCAGGGCCTCACCGGGACCTGGTGATTGTGGTTGCCACCTGCACCTCACCTGGACCTGGTGATTCTGGTCTGCACCTGAGACTACCCTGGATCTGGTGACTGTGGTCCCCACCTGGGCTTCACCTGGATTTGGGGACTCTGGTCCGCATCTGAGCCTCACCTGGCCCTGTTGACCATGGTCCTCAACTGGGCAAAATTGGGACGCGGTGACTGTGTTCCACAACTGGACCTCACCTGGACCACGTGACTCTGGTGCCCCTCTGGGTCTCACCATTCCCTAGTGACTGTGAACCCCACTTTCCCCTGACTTGGACCTGCTGACCCTGGTTGAAACCTGCGCCTGACTTCCAATTGTTGACTCTGGTTCTTTCAAGGGCCTCCACTGTACCTGGTGATCCTGGTCCCAACCTGGGCTTCACATGGATCTGGTGACTCTGGTCCCCACCTGGACTTTACCTGGATCTGGTGACTCTGGACCCCACCTGGACCTCTCCTGGACCTCGTGACTCTCTTTCCAACATGGACCTCACCTGGATCTGGTGACTCTGGTCCTCTCTTTGGCCTCACCTGGACCTGGTGTCTCTCGTCCCCACTTTGACCTAACTCAGAACTGCTGAATCTTGCCCCACCTAGGCCGCACACAGACCTGGTGACTCTGTCCCCAGCTATGCCTCAATTCGACCTGATGAATCTGGTCCTCACGTGGGACTCACCTGGTCCTGGGACTCAGCTGGATAGTGTGGCTCTGGTTCTCACAAGGGGATCACCTGATACTGCTGAATGTGGTCTTATTCTATGCCTCACCAGGACGTAGTGATTCTGTTCCCCATCTGGGCCAGCATGGCCCTAGTGACTCTGATCCTCACCCAGGCGTCATTGGGACCTGGATACTCTATTCCACACCTGGGCCTCTCTTTGACCAGGGAGCTCTGGTCCCATTCTGGGCCTCAAACTAAACTTGTTACTCTGGTTCCCCCTCTGGGACTCACCCTGCCCTGGTGACTCTGGTCACCCGTTGCGCTTCACTTGGGCCTGGAGAATCTGGTCCTTAGCTATTCCACACCTGGATCTGGTGACTGGTCGCCACCTGGGCCTCACCTGGACTTGGTGAATCCTGTTGCCTCCTGCGCCTCACCTGGACCTTGTGACTGTGGTCCCACCTGGGCCTCACCTGGACGAGGTGACTGTTTCCCACAGGGACCTCACCTGGACCTGGTGACTCAGGTCCTCATATGGGCATCATGGGACCTGGTTTCTCAGTTCCACATCGGGGCCTCCCCTGGACCTAGTGATTCTTGTCCCCCTCTGGGCCTCACCCTGACGTGGTGACTCTGGTCCCCACCTGGATATCACCAGAACCGGGTGACTCTGGTCCCCCACTGGGACTCACCTGGAGCTGGGGACACTGGTCCTCAGCTGATCCTCAACAGGACCTGGTGAATCTACTCCTCACTTAGGCCTCGTCTGGACCTTGTGACTCTTTTCCCACCTGACATCAATGGGACATGGTTACTCTGTTCCCCACCTGGGCCTCACCTGAACATGATAACTTTGATCCACACTTTGGCCTCAACTGCTCCTGATGACTCTCGTCCCCCCTCCTAGGCCTCACTCTGGACCTGGTGACTGTGGTCCCAACCTGAGTCTCATCTGGGCCTGGTGACTCTCATTCCCACTAGAACCACACCTGGACCTGGTGACTGTGGTGTTCTTGTAGAATCACATTTACCTGTTAACTCTGGTCCCTACCTGGGCATCATCGGGACATGGCTCCTCTGCATGGCCTGCATGTTGGCCTCATTTGACCTGGTGAGTGGGGTTCCCACGTGGGTCTTACCCATGCCTGGTGACACAGGTCCCCACGTGGGCCTCACTTGGACCTGGTGAATGTGGTCCTTACCTAGTTCTACCCGGAACTGGTAAATCTGGTCACCACCTGGGTATCACGTAGTCCTGGTGACTTTGTTCCCCACCTGGACCTGATTGCTGTGGACACCTTCTTGGCCTCACCTGGAAGTGGTAACTCTGATCCTAACTGGGCCTCTCCCAGATCTGGTGACTCTGGTCCTCACGGGTGGACAATTATGACCTGGATACTCTGTTCCACACCTGAGCCTCACCTGGACATGATGACTCTGGATCCCCTCTGGGCCTCACCCTGACATGGTTACTCTGGTCCCCATCTGGATGTCACCTAGACCAGGTGAATCTGGTACCCCTCTGGGCCTCAACCAGATCTGGTGACTCTGGTCCTCAACTGGGCCTCACCTGTACCTAGTAAATATGCTCCATCTGGGCCTCATTTGACCTGGTGACTCTGGTCCCTACGTGGGCAACATCGCGACCTGGTTCCACATAATGGTCTGCAGGTTGGCCTCTTCTTGACCTGGTAACTCTGGTCCCTACCTGGGCATCATCGGGACACGGTTCCTCTCCATGGCCTGCAGGTTGGCGTCACCTGAACCTCGTACCTCTGGTCCCTACCTGGGCATCATCGGGACACGGTTCCTCTGCATGGCCTGCAGGTTGGCCTCACCTAGACCTGGTGAGTGGGCTTGCCACCTGGGCCTCACCCATACCTGGTGACACAGGTCTCAAGTGGGCCTCACTAGGACCTGGTGAATCTGGTCCTTACCTGCTCCTCACACGGAACTGGTAACCCTTGTCATCAAATGGGAATCACCTGGACCTGGTGAATCTGGTCCCCATCTGGGCCTCACCCATTCCTGGTGACTTTGATCCCCACCTTTTTTTTTTTTAAAGATTTTATTTATTTATTCATTCGGAGAGAGAGAGATAGGCAGAGAGAGAAGCAGGCTCCATGCAGGGAACCCGACGTGGGACTCGATCCCGGGTCTCCAGGATCACCGCCCTGGGCTGCAGGCGGCACGAAACCGCTGCGCCACCGGGGCTGCCCTGATCCCCACCTTGACCTGATTGCTGTGGACTCCTTCTTGGCCTCACCTGGAACTTGTGACTCTGCTCCTAACTGGGCCTCACCCAGATCTGGTGACTCTGGTCCTCACCTGTGAACCATTATGACCTGGATACTCTGTTCCACACCTGAACCTCACCTGGACATGATGACTCTGGATGCCCTCTGGGCCTCACCCTGACATGGTGACTCTGGTCCCCATCTGGATGTCCCCTAGACCAGGTGAATCTTGTACCCCTCTAGGCGTCAACTAGACCTGGTGACTCTGGTCCTCATCTGGGCCTCACCTGGAATTAGTGAATACTCTACCCACCTGCGCCTCGCTGGACCTGGTGACTCTGATTCTACCTGGGCATCATTGGGACATGGTTACTGTATTACCCACTGGGACTGACCTGATCCTGGTAACTCTGGTCCGGACTTTGGCCTCTTCAGAACCAGGTGACTCTGGCTCCAGCTTGGCCTCACCTGTTCCTGGTGACTCTGATCCTAAGCATGGGCTCACCTGACCTGGTGACTGTGGTTCCCATCGGGACCTCACCTGGACCTCATGTCTCCGGTTACATCTGGGCCTCATCAGGACCTGGTGTCTCTGGTACCCACCTGGGTAGCATCAGGATATGGTTACACTGTTCACTAACACTCATCCAGCCGGACCTAATAACTCTGGTCTTCACCTGGGGCACACGAGGACATGGTGACACTGGTTCCCACCTGGGTCTCACCTGGACATGGTGAGTCGGATCCCCACCTGGTCCTCACCTGTAACTGGTGATTTTCATTCCCACATGGACATCATGTGGACCTGGTGGCTGCAGTGTTTCTAGCTTCTCATGTACCTCGTGTCTCTGGTCCCCACCGGGGCCTCTCCGGGACCGGGTGAGTGTGGTTGCCACCTGCACCTCACATGGACCTGGTGATTCTGCTCTGCACCTGAGACTACCCTGGGTCTGGCGTCTGTGGTCCCCACCTGGGCTTAGCCTGGATTTGGGGACTCCGTTCCCCATCTGGGCCTCACCTGGCCCTGTTGACCATGGTCCTCACTGTGCAAAATTGGGAACCGGTGGCTGTGTTCCACAACTGGACCTCACCTGGACCAGGTGACTCTGGTCCCACTCTGGGTTTCACCGTGCCCTAGTGACTGTGAACCCCACTTTGGCCTGACTTGGACCTGCTGACCCTGGTTGCCACCTGCGCCTGACCTCGAACTGTTGACTCTGGTTTTTCAAGGGCCTTCCCTGGACCTGGTGATCCTGGTCGGACCTGGCCCACACTGGACGTGGTGACTCCTGTCACCAATGGGGACTCACCAGGACCTGCTTACTGTGTTCCACACCTGGGCCTCAAGTAGACCTGTTGACCATGGTCCCCAAGCCGGCCTCACATGGACCTGTTCCTCCGATCCCCACCGGGGCCTCACGTGTACCTGGTAACTCTGGTCCTCACCTGGGCCTCATCTGGACCTAGTGACTCTGGTCCCCACCTGGGCTTCACCTGGATCTGGTGACTCTGGTCCCCACCTGGACCTCACCTGGATCTGGTGACTCTGGTCCTCAGTTTGGCCTCACCTGGACCTGGTGTCTCTCGTGCCCACTTTGACCTAACTCAGAACTGCTGAATCTTGACCCACGTAGGCCGCACCCAGACCTGGTGACTCTTGTCCCCAGCTATGCCTCAATTCGACCTGATGAATCTACTCCTCACGTGGGCCTCACATGGACCTGGGACTCAGCTGGATAGAGTGGCTCTGGTTCCCACAAGGGGCTCACATGATACTGGTGACTGTGGTCCCACCTGGGCCTCACCTGGACGAGGTGACTGGTTCCCACAGGGACCTCACCTGGACCTGGTGACTCAGGTCCTCATATGGGCATCATGGGACCTGGTTTTCAGTTCCACATCGGGACCTCACCTGGACCTAGTGATTCTCGTCCCATTATGGTCCTCACCCTGACGTGGTGACTCTGGTCCCACCTGGATATCACCAGAACCGGGTGACTCTGGTCCCCCTCTGGGACTCACCCGGAGCTGGGGACACTGGTCCTCAACTGGGCCTCAACAGGACCTGGTGAATCTGCTCCTCACTTAGGCCTCGTCTGGACCTTGTGGCTCTTTTCCCACCTGGCATCAATGGGACATGGTTACTCTGTTCCCCACCTGGGCCTCACCTGGACATGATAACTTTGCTCCACATTTTGGCCTCAACTAGTCCTGATGACTCTGGTCCCCCGACCTAGGCGTCAATCTGGACATGATTGCTGTGGACTCCTTCTTAGCCTCAACTGGAACTGGTGAATCTGATCCAGATTGAGGATCACCAATCTGGGCCTCACCTGGCCCTGTCAACCATGGTCCTCACCTGCCAAAATTGGGACCCGGTGACTGTGTTCCACCCTGGACCTCACCTGGACCAGGTGACTCTGGTCCCCCTCTGGGTCTCACCGTCCCCTAGTGAGGTGAACGCCACTTTGACCTGACTTGCACCTGCTGACCCTGGTTGCCACCTGCGCCTGACCTCGAACTGTTGACTCTGGTTCATTCAAGGGCTTCCCCTGTACCTGGTGATCCTGGTCCCCCCTGGGACTCACCTGGACGTGGTGACCCTTGTCACCACCGGGGACTCACCTGGACCTGGTTACTGTGTTCCACACATGGGCCTCAAGTAGTCCTGTTGACATGGTACCGAAGCCGGCCTCATATGGACCTGTTTCCTCTGATTCCCACCGGGGCATCACGTGTTACCTGGTACCACTGGTCCTTCACTGGGGGCCTTCATTCGGAACCTAGTGACTCTGGTCCCACCTTGGCTTCACCTGGATCTGGTGACTCTGGTCTCAACTGGGCCTCACCTGGACCTATTGAATATGCTCCATCTGGGCCTCATTTGGACCTGGGTGACTCTCTTCCCTACCTGGGCATCACCGGGACATGGTTCCACTGCATGGCCTTTAGGTGGGCCGCACCTGGACCTGGTAACTGTGGTTCTACCTGGGCATCATCGGGACGTGGTTACTCTATTCCAGTGGGACTGACCTGATCGTGGTAACTCTGGTCCTGACTTTCGGCTTTCTGTGCCTTGTGACTCTGGCTCCCCCTGGACCTCACCTGTAAGTGGTGACTCTGATCCTAAGCATGGCCTCACCTGACCTGGTGACTGTGGTTTCCATCGGTACCTCACCTGGTCCTCATGTCTCTGGTCCCAATTGGGACTCACCAGGACCTTGTATCTGGTACACACCTGAGTAGCATCAGGATATGGTTACACTGTTCACTAACAGTGACCCGGCCGGACCTGATTACTCTCGTTTTCACCTGGTCCACACTTGGACATGGAGACACTGGTTCCCACCAGGGTCTCACCTGGACATGGTGACTCAGATCCCCAATGGTCCTCACCTGTAACTTGTAATTCTCGTTCCCACATGGACATCATGTGGACCTGGTGGCTGCAGTGTTTCTAGCTTCTCATGTATCTCGTGACTCTGGTCCCCACCAGGGCCTCACCGGGACTTGGTGAGTGTGGTTGCCACCTGCACCTCACCAGGACCTGGTGATTCTGGTGTCCACCTGAGACTACCCTGGATCTGGTGACTGTGGTCCCCACCTGGGCTTCACCTGAATTTGGGGACTCCGGTCCCCATCTGGGCCTCACCTGGCCCTGTTGACCGTGGTCCTCAACTGGGCAAAATTGGGACTCGGTGACTGTTTCCACAACTGGACCTCACCTGGACAAGGTGACTCTGGTCCCCCTCTGGGTCTCACTGTGCCCTAGTGACTGTGAACCCCACTTTGGCCTGACTTGGACCTGCTGACCCTGGTTGCCACCTGCGCCTGACCTCGAATGTTGACTCTGGTTCTCTCAAGGGCCTCCCCTGTACCTGGTGATCCTGGTCCCCAATTGGGCCTCAACTGGACGTGGTGACTCTTGTCACCACCGGGGACTCACCTGGACATGATTACTGTGTTCCACACCTGGGCCTCATTAGACCTATTGACCATGGTCCCCAAGCCGGCCTCACGTGGACCTTTTGGCTCTGATCCCCGCCGGGGGCTCACGTGTATCTGGTAACTCTGATCCTCACCTGGGTCTAATCAGGACCTAGTGACTCTGGTCCCAACCTGGGCTTCCTGGATCTGGTGACTCTGGTCCCCACCTGGACTTCACCTGGATCTGGTGACTCTGGTCCCCACCTGGACCTCTCCTGGACCTGGTGACTCTCTTTCCAACATGGACCTCACCTGGATCTGGTGACTCTGGTCCTCAGTTTGGCCTCACCTGGACCTGGGTCTCTCGTCCCCACTTTGACCTAACTCAGAACTGCTGAATCTTGCCCCACCTAGGCCGCACCCAGACCTGGTGACTCTTGTCCCGAACTATGCCTCAATTCTACCTGATGCATCTGGTCCTGACGTGGGGCACACATGGACCTGTTACTCAGCTGGATAGAGTGGCTCTGGTTCCCACAAGGGGCACTCCTGATACTGGTGATTGTGGTCTTATTCTATGCCTCACCAGGACCTAGTGATTCTGTTCCCCATCTGGCCTGCATGGCCCTAGTGACTCTGGTCCTCACCCAGGCATCATTGGGACCTGGATACTCTATGCCACACCTGGGCCTCCCTTTGACCAGGGACTCTGGTCCCACTGGGCCTCAAACTAAACTGGTTACTCTGGTTCCCCTCTGGGCCTCACCCTTACCTGGTGACTGGTCACCCCTTGGGCTTCATTTGGGCCTGGTGAATCTGGTCCTTAGCTGGTCCGCATCTGGATCTGGTGACTGGTGGCCACCTAGCCTGACCTGGACTTGGTGAATCCTGTTGCCACCTGCGCCTCACCTGGGCCTTCTGACTGTGGTCACAACTGGACCTCACCTGATCTGTTGGCTCTGGTTCCCATATGGGGCTCCCCTGGACCTGGTTCCTGTGGTCTCCTTCTGGCCTCACCTGGAACACAATGACTCTGATCCATATTTGGTCCTCTCCTGGACCTGTTGACTCTGGTCCTTACCTGGGCATCATTGGGACCTGGATACTCTCTAAATCCCTGGGACTCACCAGGACCTGGTGACTGTGGTCCCACCTCGGCCTCACCTGGACGAGGTGACTGGTTCCCACAGGGACCTCACCTGGACCTGGTGACTCAGGTCCTCATATGGGCATCATGGGACCTGGTTTCAGTTCCACATCGGGCCTCACCTGGACCTAGTGATTCTCGTCCCTATGGTCCTCACCCTGTCGTGGTGACTCTGGTCCCACCTGGATATCACCAGAACCGGGTGACTCTGGTCCCCCTCTGGGACTCACCCGGAGCTGGGGACACTGGTCCTCAACTGGGCCTCAACAGGACCTGGTGAATCTGCTCCTCACTTAGGCCTCGTCTGGACCTTGTGGCTCTTTTCCCACCTGGCATCAATGGGACATGGTTACTCTGTTCCCCACCTGGGCCTCACCTGGACATGATAACTTTGCTCCACATTTTGGCCTCAACTAGTCCTGATGACTCTGGTCCCCCGACCTAGGCGTCAATCTGGACATGATTGCTGTGGTCTCCTTCTTAGCCTCAACTGGAACTGGTGAATCTGATCCAGATTGAGGATCACCAATCTGGGCCTCACCTGGCCCTGTCAACCATGGTCCTCACCTGCCAAAATTGGGACCGGTGACTGTGCTCCAACCCTGGACCTCACCTGGACCAGGTGACTCTGGTCCCCCTCTGGGTCTCACCGTCCCCTAGTGATGGTGAACGCCACTTTGACCTGACTTGCACCTGCTGACCCTGGTTGCCACCTGCGCCTGACCTCGAACTGTTGACTCTGGTTCATTCAAGGGCTTCCCCTGTCCCTCATGATCTTGGTCCCCCCCTGGGACTCACCTGGACGTGGTGACCCTTGTCACCACCGGGGACTCACCTGGACCTGGTGACTCAGTTCCTCATATGGGCATCACGGGACCAGGGTTCTCAGTTCCACATCGGGGTCTCATCTGGACCTAGTGATTTTCGTCCCCCTCTGGGCCTCACCCTGACGTGGTGACTCTGATCCCCACCTGGATATCACCAGAACCGGGTGACACTGGTCCCCCTCTGGGACTCACCCGGAGCTGGGGACACTGGTCCTCAACTGGGCCTCAACAGCACCTGGTGAATCTACTCCTCACTAAGGCCTCGTCTGGACCTTGTGACTCTTTTCGCACCTGGCGTCAATGGGACATGGTTACTCTTCCACAACTGGGCCTCACATGGACCTCATAACTTTGCTCCACACTTTGGCCTCAACTAGTCCTAATGACTCTGGTCCCCCGACCTAGGCCTCACCTGGACCTGGTGACTGTGGTCCCACCTGGGCCTCCCCTGGACCTGGTGATTGTGGTCCCCACCTGGGTCTCACCTGGACCTGGTGACTCTCGTACCCAAATGAACCACACCAGGATCTGGTGACTGTGTTGTTTTTGTAGAATCATTTTTAACTGGTGACTCCAGTCCCCACTAGGTCCTCACATGGATCAGGTGATTTGACCTGCAGGTTGGCCTCACATGGACCTGGTTAGTGTGGATGTCACCTGGGCCTCACCCATAATTGGTGACTCAGGTCCCCATGTGGGCCTCTTCTACCTGGTGAATCTGGTATTTACCTGGTCCTCTCCCAGACCCGGGGACTCTGGTCACCACCTGGGCCTCACCTGGACCTGGTGAATCTGGTCCCCATCTTGGCCTCACTCAGTCCTGGTGACTTTCCCCACCTTGACCTGATTGCTGTGGACTCTTCATGGCCTCACCTGGACCTGGTGACTCTGATCCTATCTGCGTGTCACCCAGACCTGGTGACTCTGGTCCTCACCCAGGCATCATTGGGACCTGGATACTCTATGCCACACCTGGGCCTAGTTTGACCAGGGATCTCTGGTTTCATTTTGGGCCTCAAACTAAACTGGTTACTCTGGTTCCCCTCTGTGCCTCACCCTTACCTGGTGACTCTGGTCACCCCTTGGGGTTCACTTGGGCCTCGTGAATCTGGTCCTTAGCTTGTCCGCAACTGGCCCTGGTGACAGGTCACCACGTGGGCCTCACCTGGACTTGGGGAATCCTGTTGCCACCAGCGCCTCACCTGGACCTTGTGACTGTGGTCCCTTCCTGGACCTCACCTGGATCTGGTGGCTCTGGTTCCCATATGGGGCTCTCCTGGATCTGTTCCCTGTGGTCTCCCTCTGGCCTCACCTGGAACACAATGACTCTGATCTATATTTGGGCCTCTCCTGGACCTGTTGACTCTGGTCCTTACCTGGGCATCATTGGGACCTGGATACTCTCTATATACCTGGGCCTCACCAGGACCTGGTGACTGTGGTCCCACCTGGGCCTCACCTGGACGGGGTGACTGGTTCCCACAGGGACATCACCTGGACCTGGTGACTCAGGTCCTCATATGGGCATCTTGGGACCTGGTTTCACAGTTCCACATCGGGGCCTCACCTGGACCTAGTGATTCTCGTCCCCCTCTGGGCCTCACCCTGACTTGTGACACTGGTCCCCACCTGGATATCACCAGAACCGGGTGACACACCCGGAGCTGGGGACACTGGTCCTCAGGTGGGACTCAACAGGACCTGGTGAATCTACTCCAATCTTAGGCTTCGTCTGGACCTTGTGACTCTTTTCCCACCTGGCATCAATGGGACATGGTTACTCTGTTCCCCACCTGGCCCCACCTGGACATGATAACTTTGCTGCACACTTTGGCCTCAACTGGTCCTGATGAATCTCGTCCCCATACCTAGGCCTCAATCTGGACCTGGTGACTGTCGTCCCAACTGGGTCTCAGCTGGACCTGGTGACTCCCGTTCCCACATGAACCACACTTGGATCTGGTGACTGTAGTGTTCTTGTAGACTCACTTTTACCTTGAATCCCGTCCCCACTAGGGCCTCACCTGGATCTGGTGACTCTGGCCTGCAGGCTGGCCTCACCTGGACCTGGTGAGTGGGCTTGCCACCTGGGCCTCACCCATACATGATGACACCGGTCCCCACATAGGCCCCAGTATCTTGGTGAATCTCGTCCTTACCTGGTCCTCAACCGGACCTGGTAACCCTAGTCACCACCTGGGAATCACTTGGACCTGGTGTATCTGGCCCCATCTGGGCCTCACCCAGTCCTGGTGACTTTGTTCCCCACCTGGACCTGATTGCTGTGGACTCCTTCTTGGCCTCAACTGGAACTGGTGACTCTGATCCTAACTGGGCCTCACCAAGATCTCGTGACTCTGGTCCTCACCTGTGGACCATTATGACCTGGATACTCTGTTCCACACCTGAGCCTCACCTGGACATGATGACTCTGGATCCCTTCGGGGCCTCACCCTGACATGGTGACTCTGTTCCCCATCTGGATGTCACCTAGACCAGGTGAATCTGTTACCCCCTCAAGGGCTCAAATATACCTGGTGACACTGGTCCTCAACTGGGTCTCACCGAGACCTAGTGAATATGCTCCCCACCTGCGCCTCATCTGGACCTGGTGACGCTGGGTCTACCTGGGCATCATCGGAACATAGTTACTCTGCTCCCCACTGGGACTGACCTGATCCTGGTAACTCTGGTCCTGACTTTGGCCTCTTCTGTACCAGGTGACTCTGGCTCCACCTGGGCCTCACCTGTAACTGGTGACTCTGATCCTAAGCATGGCCTCACCTGACCTGGTGACTGTGGTTCCCATCGGGACCTCACCTGGACATCATGTCTCTGGTCCCACCTGGGCCTCACCAGGACCTGGTGTCTCTGGTACCCACCTGGGTAGCATCAGGATATGGTTACACTGTACACTAACAGTGACCCAGCCGGACCTATCAACTCTGGTCTTCACCTGGGCCACTCCTGCACATGGTGACACTCGTTCCCACCTGTGTCTCACCTGGAAATTGTGAGTCAGATCCCCACCTGGTCCTAACCTGTAACTGGTGATTCTCGTTCCCACATGGACATCATGTGGACCTGGTGGCTGCAGTGTTTCTAGTTTGTCATGTACCTCGTGACTCTGGTCCCCACCAGGGCCTCACCGGGACCTGGTGAGAGTGGTTGCCAACTGCAACTCACCTGGACCTGCTGATTCTGGTCTGCACCTGAGACTACCCTGGATCTGGTGACTGTTGTCCCCAGCTGGGCTTCACCTGGATTTGGGGACACCGGTCCCCATCTTGGCCTCACCTGGCCCTTTTGACCATGGTCCTCAACTGGGCAAAATTGGGACGCGGTGACTGTGTTCCACAACTGAACCTCACCTGGACCACGTGACTCTGGTGCCGCTCTGGGTCTCACCATGCCCTAGTTACTGTGAACCCCACTTTGGCCTGACTTGGACCTGCTGACCCTGGCTGAAACCTGCGCCTGACCTCGAACTGTTGACTCTGGTTCTTTCAAGGGCCTCCCCTGTACCTGGTGATCCTGGTCCGCAACTGGGCCTCACCTGGACGTGGTGACCCTTGTCACCACTGTGGACTCACCTGGACCTGCTTACTGTGTTCCACACCTGGGCCTCAAGTAGACCTGTTGTCCATGGTCCCCAAGCCGGCCTCACATGGACCTGTTGCCTCTGATCCCCACCGGGGCCTCACGTGTACTTGGTAACTCTGGTCCTCACCTGGGCCTCATCTGGACCTAGTGACTCTGGTCCCCACCTGTGCTTCACCTGGATCTGGTGACTCGGGTCCCCACCTGGACCTCACCTGGATCTGGTGACTCTGGTCCTCAGTTTGGCCTCACCAGGACCTGGTGTCTCTCGTCCCCACTTTGACCTAACTCAGAACTGCTGAATCTTGACCCACCTAGGCCGCATCCAGACCTGGTGACTCTTGTCCCCAGCTATGCCTCAATTCGACCTGATGAATCTGGTCCTCACGTGGGCCTCACATGGACCTGGGACTCATCTGGATAGAGTGTCTTTGGTTCCCACAAGGGGCTCACCTGATACTGTTGACTGTGGTCTTATTCTATGCCTCACCAGGACCTAGTGATTCTGTTCCCCATCTGGGCCTGCATGGCCCTAGTGACTCTGTTCCTCACCCAGTCATCATTGGTACCTGGATACTCTATTCTACAACTGGGCCTCACTTTGTCCAGGGACCTCTGGTCCCATTCTGGTCCTTAAACTAAACTGGTTACTCTGGTTCCCGCTCTGGTCCTCACCATTACCTGGTGACTCTGGTCACCCCTTGCGCTTCACTTGGGCCTGGTGAATCTGGTCCTTAGCTGGTCCGCACCTGGATCTGCTGACTGGTCGTCACCTGGACCCCACGTGTACTTGGTGAATCCTCTTGCCACCTGCGCCTCACCTGGACCTTGTGACTGTGGTCCCACCTGGACCTCAATTGGATCTGGTGGCTCTGGTTCCCACATGGGGCTCTCCTGGACCTGGTTCCTGTGGTCTCCATCTGGCCTCACCTGGAACACAATGACTGTGATCCATATTTGGGCCTCTCCTGGACCTGTTGACTCTGGTCCTTACCTGGGCATCATTGGGACCTGGATACTCTCTTAAATACCTGGGCCAAACCTTGACCTGGTGACTGTGGTCCCACCTGGGCCTCACCTGGACGAGGTGACTGGTTCCCACAAGGACCTCACCTGGACCTGGTGACTCAGGTCCTCATATGGGCATCATGGAACCTGGTTTCTCAGTTCCACATCGGGGCCTCACCTGGACCTAGTGATTCTCGTCCCATTATGGTCCTCACCCTGACGTGGTGACTCTGGTCCCCACCTGGATATCACCAGAACCGGGTGACGCTGGTCCCCCTCTGGGACTCACCCGGAGCTGGGGACACTGGTCCTCAACTGGGCCTCAACACGACCTGGTGAATCTACTCCTCACTTAGGCCTCGTCTGGACCTTGTGACTCTTTTCCCACCTGGCATCAATGGGACATGATTAGTCTGTTCCCCACCTGGGCCTCACCTGGACATGAGAACTTTGCTCCACACTTTGGCCTCAACTGGTCCTGATGACTCTGGTCACCCGACCTAGGCGTCAATCTGGACCTGATTGCTGTGGACTCCTTCTTAGCCTCAACAGGAAATGGTGACTCTGATCCAGATTGAAGATCCCCAATCTGGGCCTCACCTGGCCTTGTCAACCATGGTCCTCAACTCGCAAAATTGGGACCCGGTGAGTGTGTTCCACCCCTGGACCTCACTTGGACCAGGTGACTCTGGTCCCCCTCTGGGTCTCACCGTGCCCTAGTGAGTGTGAACCCCACTTTGGCCTGGCTTGGACCTACTGACCCTGGTTGACACCTGCTCCTGACCTTGAACTGTTGACTGGTTCATTCAAGGTCTTCCCCTGTACATGGTGATCCTGGTCCCCCCCTGTGACTCACCTGGACGTGGTGACTCTTGTCACCACCGGGGACTCACCTGGACCTGGTTACTGTGTTCCACACCTGGGCCTCAAGTAGACCTGTTGACCATGGTACCGAAGCCGGCCTCATATGGACCTGTTGCCTCTGATTCCCACCGGGGCTTCACGTGTACCTGGTAAACTGGTCCTCACTTGGGCCTCATCTGGACCTAGTGATTCTGGTCCCCACCTTGGCTTCACCTGGATCTGGTGACTCTGGTCCTCAGTTTGGCCTCACCTGTACCTGGTGACTCAGGTCCTCATTTGGGTATTATGGGACCTTTTTTCTCAGTTCCACATCGGGGCCTCACCTGAAACTAGTGATTCTCGTCCCCCTCTGGGCCTCACGCTGACGTGGTGAGTCTTATCCCCACCTGGATATCACCAGAACCGGTGACTCTGCTCCCCCTCTGGGACTCACCCTGAGCTGGGGACACTGGTGCTCAACTGGGCCTCAACAGGACCTGGTGAATCTACTCCTCACTTAGGCCTCATCTGTACCTTGTGACTCTTTTCCCACCTGGCATCAATGGGACATGGTTACTCTGTTCCCCACCTAGACATCACCTGGACATGATAACTTTGCTCCACACTTTGGCCTCAACTTGTCCTGATCAATTTGTTCCCCCCACCTAGGCCTCAATCTGGACCTGGTGACTATGGTCCCCACCTGGGTCTCACCTGGACCTGGTGAATCTCATTCCCACATGAACCACACCTGGACCTGGTGACTCTGGTTTTCTTGTAGACTCACATTTACCTGGTGACTCCGGTCCCCACTAGGGCCTCACCTGGATCTGGTGACTCTGGCCTGCAAGTTGGCCTCACTTGGACTTGGTGAGTGGGGTTGCCACCTGGGCGTCACCCATACCTGGTGACTCAGTTTCACACGTGAGCCTCTTGGACCTGGTGAATCTTGTCCTTACCTGGTCCTCTCCCAGACCCGGGGACTCTGGTCACCACCTCGCCTCACCTGGACCTGGTGAATCTGGTCCCCATCTGGGCCTCACCCAGTCCTGGTGACTTTGTTCCCCACCTGGACCTGATTGCTGTGGACTCTCTCTTGGCCTCACCTGGAACTGGTGACTCTGATCCTATCTGAGCCTCACCAAGACCTGGTGACTCTGGTCCTCACCTGGGCATCATTGGTACCTGGTGACTCTGTTCCACACCTGAGCCTCACCTGGACATGATGACTCTGGAACCTCTCTGGGCCTCACCCTGACCTGGTGACTCTTGTCCCCATCTGGATGTCAACTGGACCAGGTGATTCTTGTACCCCTCTAATACTCAACCAGATCTGGTGACTCTGGACCTCAACTGGGCCTCACCTGCACCTAGTGAATATGCTCCAACTGGGCCTCATTTGGATCTGGTGACTCTGGTCACTTCCTGGGCATCATCGGGACATGGTTCAGCTGCATGGCCTTCAGGTTGGCCTCACCTGGACCTGGTAACTCTGGTCCCTACCTGGGCATCATCGGGACATGGTTCCTCTACATGGCCTGCAGGTTGGCCTCACCTGGACCTGGTGAGTGGGGTTGGCACCTGGGCCTCACCCATACATGGTGACACAGGTCCCCGTGGGCCCAGTATGACCTGGTGAATCTCGTCCTTACCTGGTCCTCACCCGCACCTGGTAACCCTGATCACCACCTGGGAATCACCTGGACCTGGTGAATCTGATCCCCATCTGGGCCTCACCCAGTCCTGGTGACTTTGTTCCCCTCTGGATCTGATTGCTGTGGACACCTTCTTGGCCTCAACTGGAAGTGGTGACTCTGATCCAACCTGGGCCTCACCCAGATCTGGTGACTCTGGTCCTCACCTGTGGATCAATATGACCTGGATACTCTGTTCCGCACCTGAGCCTCACCTGGACATGATGACTCTGGATCCCCTCTGGGCCTCGCCCTGACATGGTGACTCTGGTCCCCATCTGGATGTCACCTAGACTAGGTGAATCTGGTACCCCTCTAGGGCTCAAATAGACCTGGTGACACTGGTCCTCAACTGGGTGTCACCGAGACCTAGTGAATATGCTCCCCACCTGCGCCTCATCTGGACCTGGTGACGCTGGGTCTACCTGGGCATCATCGGGACATGGTTACTCTGTTTCCCACTGGGACTGACCTGATCCTGGTATCTCTGGTCCTTACTTAGGCCTCTTTTGTACCAGGTGACTCTGGCTCAACCTGGGCCTCACATGTAACTGGTGACTCTGATCCTAAGCATGGCCTCACCTGACCTGGTGACTGTGGTTCCCATCGGGACCTCACCTGGACCTCATGTCTCTGGTCCCATTTGGGCCTCACAAGGACCTGGTGTCTCTGCTACCCACCTGGGTAGCATTAGGATATGGTTACACTGTTCACTAACAGTGACCCAGCCGGACCTATTACTCTGGTCTTTACCTGGGCCACACCTGGACATGGTGACTCTGGTTCCCACCTGGGTCTCACATGGAGATGGTGAGTCAGATCCCCACCTGGTCCTCACCTGTAACTGGTGATCCTCGTTCCCACATGGAGATCATGTGGACCTGTTGGCCGCAGTGTTTCTAGCTTCTTTTTTTTAATTTTTATTTATTTATGATAGTCACAGAGAGAGAGAGAGGCAGTGACACAGACAAAGGGAGAAGCAGGCTCCATGCACCGGGAGCCCGACTTTGGATTCGATCCCTGGTCTCCAGGAACGCGCCCTGGGCCAAAGGCAGGCGCCAAACCGCTGTGCCACCCAGGGATCCAAAGTGTTTCTAGCTCTTCATGTACCTCGTGACTCTGTTCCCCACCAGTGCCTCACCGGGACCTAGTGAGTTTGGTTGCCACCTGCACCACACCTGGACCTGGTGATTCTCGTCTGCACCTGAGACTACCCTGGATCTTGTGACTGTGGTCCCCACCTGGGCTTCACCTGGATTTGGGGACTCCGGTCCCCATCTGGGCCTCACCTGGCCCTGTTGACCATGGTCCTCAACTGGGCAAATTTGGGAACTAGTGACTGTGTTCCACAACTGGACCTCACCTGGACTAGGTGACTCTGGTCCCCCTCTTGGTCACACCGTGCCCTAGTGACTGTGAAACCCACTTTGGCCTGACTTGGACTTGCTTACACTGGTTGCCACCTGCGCCTGACCTCGAACTGTTGACTCTGGTTCTTTCAAGGGCCTCCCCTGTACCTGGTGATCCTGGTCCCCACCTGGGCCTCACCTGGACGTGGTGACTCTTGTCACCACGGGGGACTCACCTGCACCTGCTTACTGTGTTCCACACCTGGGTCTCAAGTGGACCTGTTGACCATGGTCCCCAAGCCGGACTCACATGGACCTGTTGCCTCTGATCTCCACCGGCTCCTCACGTGTACCTGGTAACTTTGTTCCTCACCTGGGCCTCATCTGGACCTAGTGACTCTGGTCCCCACCTGGGCTTCACCTCGATCTCGTGACTCTGGTCCCCACCTGGACTTCACCTGGATCTAGTGACTCTGGTCCCAACCTGGACCTCTCCTGGACCTGGTGACTCTCTTTCCAACATGGACCTCACCTGGATCTGGTGACTCTGGTCCTCACTTTGGCCTCACCTGGACCTGGTGTCCCTCGTCCCCACTTGGACCTAACTCAGAACTGCTGATTCATTCCCCAGCTAGGCCGCACACAGACCTGGTGACTCTTGTCCCCAGCTATGCCTCAATTAGACCTAATGAATCCGGTACTCACGTGGGCTTCACATGGACCTGGGACTCAGCTGGATAGAGTGGCTCTGGTTCGCACAAGGGGCTCACCTGATACTGGTGACTGTGGTCTTATTCTATGCCTCACCAGGACCTAGTGATTCTGTTCCCCATCAAGGCCTGCATGGCCCTAGTGACTCTGGTCCTCACCCAGGCATCATTCGGAACTGGATACTCTATTCCACTCCTGGGCCTCTCTTTCACCACGGTCCTTTGGTCCCATTCTAGGCCTCAAACTAAACTGGTTACACTGTTTTCCCCTCTGGAACTCACCCTTACCTGGTGAAACTGGTCACCCCTTGGGCTTCACCTGGGCCTGGTGATTCTGGTCCTTAGCTGGTCCGCACCTGGATCTGGTGACTGGTCGCCACCTGGGCCTCACCTGGACTTGGTGAATCCTGTTGCCACCTGCGCCTCACCTGGACCTTGTGACTGTGGTCCCACCTGGACCTCACCTGGATCTGGTGGCTCTGGTTCCCATATAAGGCTCTCCTGGACCTGGTTCCTGTGGTCTCCATCTGGCCTCACCTGGAACACAATGACTCTGATCCATATTTGGGCCTCTCCTGGACCTCTTGTCTCTGTTACGTAATTGGGCATCAATGGGACCTGGATAATCTCTTATATACCTGGGCCTCACCTGGACCTGTTGACTGTGGTCCCACCTGGGCCTCACCTGGACCTGGTGACTGTGGTCCCTCCTGGTCCTCCCCGAGACTAGATGACTGGTTCCCACTGGGACCACACCTGGACCTGGTGACTGAGGTCCTCATATGGGCATCATGGGGCCTGGTTTCTCAGTTCCACATCGGGGCCTCACATGGACCTAGTGATTCTCGTCCCCCTCTCGGCCTCACCCTGACGTGGAGACTCTGGTCCCCACCTGGATATCACCAGAACCGGGTGACTCTGGTCCCCCTCTAGGACTCACCCGGAGCTGGGGACACTGGTCCTCATCTGGGCCTCAACAGGGCCTGGTGAATCTACTCCTCACTTAGGCCTCGTCTGGACCTTGTGACTCTTTTCCCACCTGGCATCAATGGGATATGGTTACTCTGTTCCCCACCTGGGCCTCACTTGGACATGATATCTTTGCTCCACACTTTGGTCTCAACTGGTCCTGATGACTCTGGTCCCCCCACCTAGGCCTCAATCTGGAACCTGGTGACTGTTGTCCTCACCTGGGTCTCACCTGGACCTGGGGACTCTCGTTCCCACATGAACCACAACTGGACCTGGTGACTGTGGTGTTCTTATAGACTCATATTTACCTGGTCATTCCGGACCCCACTATGGCCTCACCTGGATCTGATGACTCTAGCCTGCAGGTTGGCCTCACCTGGACCTGGTGAGTGGGGTTTGCCACCTGGGCCACACACCTATACCTGGTGACTCAGGTCCCCAAGTGGGCCTCTTGGATCTGGTGAATCTGGTCCTTACCTGGTCCTCTCCCAGACCTGGGGACTCTGGTCAACACCTGGACCTCACCTGGACCTGGTGAATCTGGTCTCCATCTGGGCCTCAACCCAGTCCTGGTGACTTTGTTCCCCACCTGGACCTGATTGGTGTGGACTCTTTCTTGGCCTCACCTAGAACTGGTGACTCTGATCCTATCTGGCGCGTTACCCAGATCTGTGACTCTGGTCCTCACCTTGGCATCACTGGTACCTGCTCACTCTGTTCCACACTTGAGCCCTCACCTGGACATGACTACTCTGGAACCTCCCTGGGCCTCAGCCTTACATGGTGACACTGGTCCCCATCTGTAAGTCACCTAGACCAGGTGAATCTTGTACACCTCTTGGCGTCAACTTGACCTGGTGACTCTGGTCCTCAACTGGGTCTCACCGGACCTAGTGAACATGCTCCCCAACTGGCGCCTCATCTGGACCTGGGTGACTCCAGGTTCTACCTGGGCTTCATTGGGACATTGTTACTCTGTTCCCCACAGGGACTGACCTGATCCTGGTAACTCTGGTCCTGACTTTGGCCTCTTCTGTACCAGGTTACTCTGGCTCGACCTGGGCCTCACTTGTAACTCATGACTCTGATCCTAAGCATGGCCTCACCTGAAATGATGACTAGTGGTTCCCATCGGACCTCACCTGGACCTCATGTCTCTGGTCCCTCCTGGGCCTCACCAGGACCTGGTGTCTCTTGTACCCACCTGGGTAGCATCAGGATATGGTTACACTGTTCACTAACAGTGACCCAGCCGGACCTATTAACTCTGGTCTTCACCTGGGCCACACCTGGACATGCTGACACTGGTTCCCACCTGGGTTTCACCTGGACATGGTGAGTAGGATCCCCACGTGGTCCTCACGTGTAACTGGTGATTCTCGTTCCCACATGGACATCATGTGGACCTGATGGCTTCAGTTTTCCTAGCCTCTCATGTACCTAGTGACTCTGGTCCCCAACAGGGCCTCACCGGGACCTGGTGTGTGTGGTCGCCACCTGCAACCTCACCTGGACCCGGTGATTCTGGTCTACACCTGAGACTACCCTGTATCTGGTGACTGTGGTCCCCACCTGGGCTTCACCTGGATTTCGGGACTCCGGTCCCCATCTGGGGCTCACCTGGTCCTGTTGACCATGGTCCTCAACTGTGCAAAATTGTGACCCGGTGACTGTGTTCCACAACTGGACCTCACCTGGACCACGTGACTCTGGTCCCCCTCTGGGTCGCACCGTGCCCTAGTGACTGTGAACCCCACTTTGGCCTGACTTGGACCTGCTGACCCTGGATGCCACCTAAGTCTGACTTCGAACTGTTGACTCTGGTTTTTCAAGGGCTCTCCCCTGTACCTGGTGATCCTGGTCCGCATCTGGGCCTCACCTGGACGTGGTTATCTTGTCCACCACCGCGGACTCACCTGGAACCTGCTTACTGTGTTCTACACCTGGGCCTCAAGTACACCTCTTGACCATAGTCCCCAAGCTGGCCTCACATGGACCTGTTTCCTCTATCCCCACCGGGGCCTCACGTGTACCTAGTAACTCTGGTCCTCACCTGGGCCTTATCTGTGACCTAGTGACTCTGGTCCCCACCTGGACTTCACCTGGATCTGGTGCGTCTGGTCCCCACCTGGACCTCACCTGGATCTGGTGACTCTGGTCCTCAGTTCGGTCTCACCTGGACCTGGTGTCTCTCGTCCCCACTTTGACCTAACTCAAAACTGCAGAATCTTGCCAAACCTAGGACGCACCCAGACCTGGGGACTCTGTCCCCAGCTATGCCTCAATTCGAACTTTTCCTGATGAATCTGGTCCTCACGTGGGCCTCACAGTGGACTTGGGACTCAGCTGCATAGAGTGGCTCTGGTTCCCCACAAGAGTCTCACCTGTTACTGGTGACTCGGGTCTTTTTCTATGCCTCACAAGGACCTAGTGATTCTGTTCCCCATCTGGGCCTGCATGGCCTAGTGACTCTGGTCCTCACCCAGGCATCATTGGGACCTGGATACTCTATTCCACACCTGGGCCCCTCTTTGACCAGGGACCTCTGGTCCCATTCTGGGCCTCAAATTAACTGGTTACTCTGGTGCCCCTCTCGGATTCACCCTTACCTCGTGACTCTGGTCACCCCTTGGGTTCACTTGGGCCTGGTGAATCTGGTCCTTAGCTGGTCTGCACCTGGATGTGGTGACTGGTCGCCACCTGGGCCTCACCTGGACTTGGTGAATCCTGTTGCCACCTGCGCCTCACCTGGACCTTGTGATTGTGGGACCCACCTGGAACTCACCTGGATCTGATGGCTCTGCTTCCATATGGGCTCTACTGGAATCTTTTCCTGTGGTCTCCATTAGCCT
Source organism: Canis lupus familiaris (assembly GCF_011100685.1). Taxonomy (NCBI): domain Eukaryota; kingdom Metazoa; phylum Chordata; class Mammalia; order Carnivora; family Canidae; genus Canis; species Canis lupus. The sequence goes on along the minus strand of NW_023330620.1, from coordinate 2,748 downwards.
CACCTGGAACACAATGACTCTGACCCATATTTGGGTCCTCTCCTGGACCTGTTGACTCTGGTCTTTTCTGGCCATCATTGGGACCTGGATACTCTCTTGATATACCTGGGGCCTCAACCTGGACCTGGTGACTGTTGGTCCCACAGGGCCTCCACCTGGACGAGGTGACTGGTTCCCACAGGGACCCTCACCTGGACCTGGTGACCTCAGGTCCTCATATGGGCATCAGGGGAACCTGGTTTTTCAGTTCCACATCGGGGCCTCACATGGACCTAGTGATTCTCGTCCCCCTCTCGGCCTAACACTGACGTGCTGACTCTGGTCCCCACCTGGATATCACCAGAACCGGGTGACTCTGGTCCCTCTGGGACTCATCCGGACCTGGGGACACTGGGTGCTCAACTGGGTCTCAACAGGACCTGGTGAATCTACTCCTCACTTAGGCCTCGTCTGGACCTTGTGACTCTTTTCCCACCTGGCATCAATGGGACATGGTTACTCTGTTCCGCACCTGGGCCTCACATGGACATGACAACTTGCTCCGCCTTTGGTCTCAACTGGTCCTGATGACCCTGGTCCCCCCCCACCTAGGCCTCAATCTGGACCTTGGTGACTGTTGTCACCACCTGGGTCTCACCTGGACCTGGTGACTCTCGTTCCCACATGAACCACACCTGGACCTGGTGACTGTGGTGTTCTGTGTAGACTCACATTACATGGTGACTCGGTGCCCACTAGGCCTCATGTGGATCTGGGACTCTGGCCTGCTGGTTGGCCTCACTTCGACCTGGTGAGTGGGGTTGCCACCTGGGCCTCACCCAAACCTGGTGACTCAGGTCCCCACGTGGGCCTATTGGACCTTTTAATTGGTCCATAACTGGTCGTCTCCCAGCCCCGGGGTCTCTGGTCACCACCTGAGCCTACCTGGACATGGTGAATCTGGTCCCATCTGGGCCTCACCCAGTCCTGGTGACTTGGTTCCCCTCCTGGACCTGATTGGTGTGGACACTTCTTGGCCTCACCTGGAACTGGTGACTCTGATCACTATCTGCGCGTCACCCAGTCCTGGTGACTCTGGTCCTCACCTGGGCATCATTGGTATCTGGTGACCTGTTCCACACCTGAGCCTCACCTGGACATGATGGACTCTGGAACCACTCTGGGCCTCACCCTGACCGTAGTGACTCTGGACCCCATCTGGATGTCACCTGGACCAGGATATTCTGGTACCCCTCTAGGCCTCAACCAGATCTGGTGACTCTGGTCCTCAACTGGGCCTCACCTGGACCTAGTGAATATGCTCCATCTGGGCCTCATTTGGACCTGGTGAATCTGGTCCCTACCTGGGCATCATAGGGACATTGGTTCCACTGCATGGCCTGCATGTTGGCCTCACCTGGACCTGGATAACTCTAGTCAGTACCTGAGTATCATCGGGACATTGTTTCCTCTGCATGGCCTGCAGTTTGGAATCACCTGGACCTGGTGAGTGGTGTTGTCATCTGGGCCTCAACCATGCTGGGGACACAGGTCCCCCACGCGGGTCTCACTTGGACCTGGTGAATCTGGTCCTTACCTGGTCCTCACCCGGAAACTGGTAACTCTGGTCACCACCTGGGATTCACCTGGGCTGGTGAATCTGGTCCCCATCTGGGGCCTCACCCATTCCTGGTGACTTTGTTCCCCACCTGGGCCTGATTCTGTGGACTCTTCTTGGCCTTCACCTGGAACTGGTGACTCTGATCCTCACTGGGTCTCACCCAGATCTGGTGACTCTGGTCCTCACCTGTGGACCATTATGACCTGGATACTCTGTTCCACACCTGAGCCTCACCTGGACATGATGAATCTGGATCCCCTCTGGGCCTCAGCCTGACATGTGGACTCGGTTCACCATCTGGATGTCACGTAGACCAGGTGAATCTGGTATCCCTCTAGGACTCAACTTGACCTGGTGACTCTGGTCTCAACTGGGCCTCACCGGAATCTAGTGAACATGGTCCCCACCTGCGCCTCATCTGGACTGGTGACTCTGGTTCTACCTGGGCATCATCGGTACATGGTTACTGTATTACCCTCTGGGATTGACCTGATCCTGGTAACTCTGGTCCTAACTTTGGTATGTACCAGGGACTCTGGCTCCACCTGGGCCTCACCTTAACTGGTGACTCTGATCCTAAGCATGGCCTCACCTGACATGGTGACTGTGGTTCCCATCGGGACCTCAACTGGACCTCAGGTCTCTGGTCCCTTCTCGGGGCACCAGGACCTGGTGTCTCTGGTACCCACCTGTGTAGCATCAGGATATCGTTACACTGTTCACTAACGTGACCCAGCCGGACCTATTAACTACGGTCTTCACCTGAGCCACACCTGGACATGGTGACACTGGTTCCCACCTGGCTCACCTGGACATGTTGAGTCGGATCCCCAATGGTCCTCAACTGTAACTGGTGATTCTCGTTCCCATGGACATCTTGTGGACCTGGGGCTGCAGTGTTTCTAGCTTCTCATGTACCTCGTGACTCTGGTCCCAGCAGGGCCTCACCGGGACCTGGTGATGTGGTTGCCACCTGCACCTCACCTGGATCTGGTGTTCTGGTCTGCACCTGATACTATCCTGGATCTGGTGACTGTGGTCCCACTGGGCTTCACCTGGATTTGGGGACTTGGTCCCATCTGGGCTACCTGGCCGTGTGACCATGGTCCTCAACTGGGAAAAACAGGGACCCGGTGGCTGTGTTCCAC
>NW_023330619.1:0-73148 GCF_011100685.1 Canis lupus familiaris | reverse complement strand
TTGAATCGAATTGAAAAGAATCGAATCGAAAAATCGAATCGAAAGAACTGAGTTGAGTTGAATCGAATCGAAAAGATTCGAATCGAATCGTGTCGAATCAAAAAGATGGAATCGAAACGAATCGAATCGAATCGAATCGAAAAGAATCGAATAGATAGCAAAGAATCAAATCGAATAGAAAAGAATTTGAATCGAATTGAAACGATTCGAAAAAATCGAAACTAATCGAATCATCGAATGGAAAAGAATCGAATCGAATCAAAAGAATCGAAACGAACTGAATCGAAAGAATCGAATCGAACAGAATCGAAAAGAATTGAATCGTAATGTAACAAATCGAATCCAAATGATCGAATCAAGCCAAGTCGAAAAGAATTGAATCGAAAAGAATCGAATCAAAATGAAAAGAATCGAATAGAATCGAATTGAAAAGAATCGAATTGAACCGAATCAAATAGAATAGAATCGAACAGAATTGAATCGAATGAAAAGAATCTTATCGAATCGATTCGAAAAGAATTGAATCGAATCGAATGGAGAAGAATCAAATCAAATGGAATCGAAAAGAATCGAATCAAAGAGAATCTAATCGAAACGAAAAGAATCAATCGAATCAAAGAATGAATCGAAACGAAAAGTGTCGAATCGAATCGAATCGAAAAGAATCGAATCGAACCGAAAAGAATCAAATCGAATCGAAAAGAATCGAATTGAATTGAATCGTAATGAAAAGAATCGAATCGAATCGAAAGAATCAAATCGAATCGAAAACAATTGAATCGAATGCAATCAAATCGAAAAGAATCGAATCGAATTGAAAAGAATCAAATCGAATTGATTGAATCGAAAAGAATCGAATCGAATCGAATCGCATCGAATCGAAAATAATAGAATTGAATAAAAATAATCGAATCGAATTGAGAATAATTGGAATTGAATTGAATCGATAATCGAATCGAAACTAATCGAATCGAATCAAATCGATTCGAAAAAATCGAATCAGATTGCAACGAATCGAATCATATTGAATTGATTTGAATTGAAATGAATCGAATCTAATCAAATCAAAAAGAATCGAATCCAAAGAATCGAATTGTAGAAATCAATCAAAACAAAAGATTCAAATCGAAACGAATCAAATTGAAAAGAATCGAATCGAATCGAATCAAAAAAGAATCGAATCGAATTGATTCGCATCGAAAAGAATCGAATCGTATCGATCGAAAAGAATCGAATCTATTCGAATCGAATGGAATTGAATCAAAAGAATCGAATCGAATTGAAACGAAAAGAATCGAATAGATTCGAATTGGAACAAATCGAAAAAAATCAAAACGAATCAAATCACCTCGATTGGAAAAGAATCGAATCAAATAGAAAAGAATCGAATTGAATCGAACTGAATCGAAAAGAATCGAATAGATCAAATCAAAAGAATCGAATCGATTCGAGATGAACCGAGTAGAATCGAGTCGAAGTGAAAAGAATCGAATCGAATCGAATCGAAAAGAATCTAATCGAAACGAAAAGAATCGAATCGAAGAGAATCTAATCGAAATGAAAAGAATCAAATCGAATCGAAAAGAATCGAATCGAACGAAAAACTGTCGAATCGAATCGAATCGAAAAGAATCGAGTTGAATAGAAAAGAATCGAATCGAATAAAATCGATAAGATTTGAATCAAATCCAATAGAATCGAAAAGATTCGAATCGAATTGAAAAAGAAACGAACCGAAGTGAAAAGAATCGAATCGAATCGAAAGAATCAAATCGAAAAAAAAATCGAATCGAAAATTAAAAGAATCGAATCGAATCAAAGCATAAGAGAATCGAATCTAATTGAATCGAAGAATCGATTGAATCAAATAGAGAAGAATCTAATGGTAAGGAATCGAATCGAAAAGAATCCAATTGTATTGATCGAATTCGAAAAGAAATGAATTGAAATAGATTATAAAAGAATCGAATCGAAAGGAATCGACTCGAAACGTAAAGAATCGAATCGAAAAAATTGAATAGATCGAAGAATTGAATAGAAATGAATCGAATCGAAATGAAAAAGAATTGAATCGAATCGAATCGAAACAATCGAATCAAAAACAATCGAATTGAAACAAAAGAATCGCATTGTATTTAATCGAATCAAAAAAAATCTAATTGAATCGAATCGAAAAGAATCGATTTGAAATGAAAAGAATCTATCGATTGATAGAAAAATTGAAATCGAATCGAAAACAATCGAATCGAATGGAAAAGAATCGAATTGTATGGAAACGAATCGAAAAGAATCTAATTGAGTAGAAAAGAATCAAATCAAATTTAAATGGAATCGAAAAGAACCGAATAGCATCGAATTGAAATCGAATCGAAAGAATCGAAACGAATTGAATCGAAAAGCATTGAGTCGAATCAAATCGAAAAGAATCGAATCGTATCAAATTGAAAAGAATCGAATCGATCTGAAAAGAATTGAATCGAATCGAAAAGAATCAAATTGAAACGAAAAGAATCAAATCGAATAGCAAAGAATCGAATCGAAACGAATCGATTTGAAAAGAGCCGAATCGAATCGAATTGAATGAAATATTCGAATCGAATCGAAAAGAATCTAATCTAATGAAATCCAAAGAATCAATCGAAACAAATAGAATCAAACCGAATGGAATTGAATCGAAAAGAGTCGATTCGAATCAAATTGGAATGAAAAGAATTGAATCGAATCGAATAAAAAACAAGTGAATCGAATAGAATAGAAAAGAAGAGAATCGAAACGAAAAGAATCAATTGAAATCGAAAGGAATCGAATCGAAAAGATCGAATCAAAGAGAAAAGACTCGAATCGAATGGAAAAGAATAGATCAAAAAGAATCGAATTGAAACAAAAAGAATCGAATTGAATTGAATCGAAAAGATCGAATGGAATCGAATCGAAAAGAATCGAATTGAATTAAATCGAAGAGAATCGAATCGAATTGAATTGATCGAAGAGAATCGAATCGAATAGAAAAGAATCAAATCGAAATGAATCGATTTGAAACGAAAAGAATCGAATCGAATCAAATTGAATGAAAAGAATTGAAATCGAATCAAAAAGAATTGAATCAAAAAGAATCAAACGAAACAAAAAGAATCAAAAAAATAAACCGAATTGAAAAGAATCTAAACTGAATAGAATCGAAAAGAATCGACGTACCGATCGAATCCATCGAAAAAAATCTAATCGTATCAAAATCGAATCGAAAAGAATTGAAATGAATAGAATAGAAAAGATTCGAATCGAAATCAAAAACAATCAAATCGAGTAATATCGATCGAAAAGAATCGAATCGAAAAGAATCGAATCGAATGGAAAAGAATTGAATTGAATCAAAAAGAATTGATTCAAATCAAAAAGAATCGAATCGATTCGAATCGAAAAGACTCGAATCGAAAAGAATCGAATCGAATCAAAAAGGATCGAATCGCAAAGAACCGAATCTAAAGAAAAGGAATCGAATCGAATCGAAACGAATAGAATCGAAAAGAATCGATTTGAATCGAAATGAAAAGAATCGTATCGAATCAAATCGAAAAAAATCAAATGGAATCGAATCGAATCGTATCGAAAAGAATCAAATCAAATGAAAAGAATCGAATCGAATAGAAAAGAATCGAATTGATTGGAATCGACTCGAAAACAATCTAATTGAATTGAAAGGAATCGAATCAAATTTAATGGAATCGACAAGAATCGTATCAAATCAAAAAGATCGAATCGAAATGAATCAATTCGAAAAGAATCAAATCGAATCGAATCGAAAAGAATCGAATCGAAAAGAATTGAATTGAAAAGAATCGAATTGAATCGAATTGAAAAGACTCGAATCGAATTAAAAGAATCGAATCGAATCGAAAAGAATCGAATCGAATCGGAAAGAATTGAATTGGAATGAATCGATTTGAATCGAATTGAAAAGAATCGAATCGAAAAAAATCGAATCGAAAAGAACTGAGTTGAGTTGAATCGAATCGAAAAGATTCGAATCGAATCGTGTCGAATCAAAAAGATGGAATCGAAACGAATCGAATCGAATCGAATCGAAAAGAATCGAATAGATAGCAAAGAATCAAATCGAATAGAAAAGAATTTGAATCGAATTGAAACGATTCGAAAAAATCGAAAACTAATCGAATCATCGAATGGAAAAGAATCGAATCGAATCAAAAAGAATCGAAACGAACTGAATCGAAAGAATCGAATCGAACAGAATCGAAAGAATTGAAATCGTAATGTAACAAATCGAATCCAATGATCGAATCAAGCCAAGTCGAAAAGAATTGAATCGAAAAGAATCGAATCAAAATGAAAAGAATCGAATAGAATCGAATTGAAAAGAATCGAATTGAACCGAATCAAATAGAATAGAATCGAACAGAATTGAATCGAATGAAAAGAATCTTATCGAATCGATTCGAAAAGAATTGAATCGAATCGAATGGAGAAGAATCAAATCAAATGGAATCGAAAAGAATCGAATCAAAGAGAATCTAATCGAAACGAAAAGAATCAATCGAATCGAAAAGAATCGAATCGAAACGAAAAGTGTCGAATCGAATCGAATCGAAAAGAATCGAATCGAACCGAAAAGAATCAAATCGAATCGAAAAGAATCGAATTGAATTGAATCGTAATGAAAAGAATCGAATCGAATCGAAAGAATCAAATCGAATCGAAAACAATTGAATCGAATGCAATCAAATCGAAAAGAATCGAATCGAATTGAAAAGAATCAAATCGAATTGATTGAATCGAAAAGAATCGAATCGAATCGAATCGCATCGAATCGAAAATAATAGAATTGAATAAAAATAATCGAATCGAATTGAGAATAATTGGAAATTGAATTGAATCGATAATCGATCGAATCAAATCGAGTCGAATCGAAACTAATCGATCGAATCAAATCGATTCGAAAAAATCGAATCAGATTGCAACGAATCGAATCATATTGAATTGATTTGAATTGAAATGAATCGAATCTAATCAAATCAAAAAGAATCGAATCCAAAGAATCGAATTGTAGAAAATCAAATCAATACAAAAAGATTCAAATCGAAACGAATCAAATTGAAAAGAATCGAATCGAATCGAATCGAAAAGAATCGAATCGAATCGAAAAGAATCGAATAGAAAAGAATCGTATCGAATCAAATCTAAAAGAATCGAATCGAATCGAATAAAAAAGAATCGAATCGAATTGATTCGCATCGAAAAGAATCGAATCGTATCGAATCGAAAGAATCGAATCTATTCGAATCGAATGGAATTGAATCAAAAAGAATCGAATCGAATTGAAACGAAAAGAATCGAATAGATTCGAATTGGAACAAATCGAAAAAAATCAAAACGAATCAAATCACATCGAGTGGAAAAGAATCGAATCAAATAGAAAAGAATCGAATTGAATCGAACTGAATCGAAAAGAATCGAATAGATCAAATCAAAAAGAATCGAATCGATTCGAGATGAACCGAGTAGAATCGACTCGAAGTGAAAAGAATTGAATCGAATCGAATCGAAAAGAATCTAATCGAAACGAAAAGAATCGAATCGAAGAGAATCTAATCGAAATGAAAAGATCAAATCGAATCGAAAAGAATCGAATCGAAACGAAAACTGTCGAATCGAATCGAATCGAAAAGAATCGAGTTGAATAGAAAAGAATCGAATCGAATAAAATCGATAAGATTTGAATCAAATCCAATAGAATCGAAAAGATTCGAATCGAATTGAAAAGAAACGAACCGAAGTGAAAAGAATCGAATCGAATCGAAAGAATCAAATCGAAAAAAAAAAATCGAATCGAAATTAAAAGAATCGAATCGAATCAAAGCATAAAGAATCGAATCTAATTGAATCGAAAGAATCGATTGAATCAAATAGAGAAGAATCTAATGGTAAGGAATCGAATCGAAAAGAATCCAATTGTATTGAATCGAATCGAAAAGAAATGAATTGAATAGATTATAAAAGAATCGAATCGAAAGGAATCGACTCGAAACGTAAAGAATCGAATCGAAAAAATTGAATAGATCGAAGAATTGAATAGAAATGAATCGAATCGAAATGAAAAGAATTGAATCGAATCGAATCGAAAACAATCGAATCAAAAACAATCGAATTGAAACAAAAGAATCGCATTGTATTTAATCGAATCAAAAAAATCTAATTGAATCGAATCGAAAAGAATCGATTTGAAATGAAAAGAATCTAATCGAATTGATAGAAAATTGAATCGAATCGAAAACAATCGAATCGAATGGAAAAGAATCGAATTGTATGGAAACGAATCGAAAAGAATCTAATTGAGTAGAAAAGAATCAAATCAAATTTAATGGAATCGAAAAGAACCGAATAGCATCGAATTGAATCGAATCGAAAAGAATCGAAACGAATTGAATCGAAAAGCATTGAGTCGAATCAAATCGAAAAGAATCGAATCGTATCAAATTGAAAAGAATCGAATCGATCTGAAAAGAATTGAATCGAATCGAAAAGAATCAAATTGAAACGAAAAGAATCAAATCGAATAGCAAAGAATCGAATCGAAACGAATCGATTTGAAAAGAGCCGAATCGAATCGAATTGAATGAAATATTCGAATCGAATCGAAAAGAATCTAATCTAATGAAATCCAAAAGAATCAAATCGAAACAAATAGAATCAAACCGAATGGAATTGAATCGAAAAGAGTCGATTCGAATCAAATTGGAATGAAAAGAATTGAATCGAATCGAATAAAAAACAAGTGAATCGAATAGAATAGAAAAGAAGAGAATCGAAACGAAAAGAATCAAATTGAATCGAAAGGAATCGAATCGAAAAGAATCGAATCAAAGAGAAAAGACTCGAATCGAATGGAAAAGAATAGAATCAAAAAGAATCGAATTGAAACAAAAAGAATCGAATTGAATTGAATCGAAAAGAATCGAATGGAATCGAATCGAAAAGAATCGAATTGAATTAAATCGAAGAGAATCGAATCGAATTGAATTGAATCGAAGAGAATCGAATCGAATAGAAAAGAATCAAATCGAAATGAATCGATTTGAAACGAAAAGAATCGAATCGAATCAAATTGAATGAAAAGAATTGAATCGAATCAAAAAGAATTGAATCAAAAAGAATCAAACCGAAACAAAAAGAATCAAACCGAATTGAAAAGAATCTAACTGAATAGAATCGAAAAGAATCGACGTACCGAATCGAATCCAATCGAAAAAAATCTAATCGTATCAAATCGAATCGAAAAGAATTGAAATGAATAGAATAGAAAAGATTCGAATCGAATCAAAAACAATCAAATCGAGTAATATCGAATCGAAAAGAATCGAATCGAAAAGAATCGAATCGAATGGAAAAGAATTGAATTGAATCAAAAAGAATTGATTCAAATCAAAAAGAATCGAATCGATTCGAATCGAAAAGACTCGAATCGAAAAGAATCGAATCGAATCAAAAAGGATCGAATCGCAAAGAACCGAATCTAAAGAAAAGGAATCGAATCGAATCGAAACGAATAGAATCGAAAAGAATCGATTTGAATCGAAATGAAAAGAATCGTATCGAATCAAATCGAAAAAAATCAAATGGAATCGAATCGAATCGTATCGAAAAGAATCAAATCAAATGAAAAGAATCGAATCGAATAGAAAAGAATCGAATTGATTGGAATCGACTCGAAAACAATCTAATTGAATTGAAAGGAATCGAATCAAATTTAATGGAATCGACAAGAATCGTATCAAATCAAAAAGATCGAATCGAAATGAATCAATTCGAAAAGAATCAAATCGAATCGAATCGAAAAGAATCGAATCGAAAAGAATTGAATTGAAAAGAATCGAATTGAATCGAATTGAAAAGACTCGAATCGAATTAAAAGAATCGAATCGAATCGAAAAGAATCGAATCGAATCGGAAAGAATTGAATTGGAATGAATCGATTTGAATCGAATTGAAAAGAATCGAATCGAAAAAATCGAATCGAAAAGAACTGAGTTGAGTTGAATCGAATCGAAAAGATTCGAATCGAATCGTGTCGAATCAAAAAGATGGAATCGAAACGAATCGAATCGAATCGAATCGAAAAGAATCGAATAGATAGCAAAGAATCAAATCGAATAGAAAAGAATTTGAATCGAATTGAAACGATTCGAAAAAATCGAAACTAATCGAATCATCGAATGGAAAAGAATCGAATCGAATCAAAAAGAATCGAAACGAACTGAATCGAAAGAATCGAATCGAACAGAATCGAAAAGAATTGAATCGTAATGTAACAAATCGAATCCAAATGATCGAATCAAGCCAAGTCGAAAAGAATTGAATCGAAAAGAATCGAATCAAAATGAAAAGAATCGAATAGAATCGAATTGAAAAGAATCGAATTGAACCGAATCAAATAGAATAGAATCGAACAGAATTGAATCGAATGAAAAGAATCTTATCGAATCGATTCGAAAAGAATTGAATCGAATCGAATGGAGAAGAATCAAATCAAATGGAATCGAAAAGAATCGAATCAAAGAGAATCTAATCGAAACGAAAAGAATCAATCGAATCGAAAAGAATCGAATCGAAACGAAAAGTGTCGAATCGAATCGAATCGAAAAGAATCGAATCGAACCGAAAAGAATCAAATCGAATCGAAAAGAATCGAATTGAATTGAATCGTAATGAAAAGAATCGAATCGAATCGAAAGAATCAAATCGAATCGAAAACAATTGAATCGAATGCAATCAAATCGAAAAGAATCGAATCGAATTGAAAAGAATCAAATCGAATTGATTGAATCGAAAAGAATCGAATCGAATCGAATCGCATCGAATCGAAAATAATAGAATTGAATAAAAATAATCGAATCGAATTGAGAATAATTGGAATTGAATTGAATCGATAATCGAATCGAAACTAATCGAATCGAATCAAATCGATTCGAAAAAATCGAATCAGATTGCAACGAATCGAATCATATTGAATTGATTTGAATTGAAATGAATCGAATCTAATCAAATCAAAAAGAATCGAATCCAAAGAATCGAATTGTAGAAAATCAAATCAAAACAAAAAGATTCAAATCGAAACGAATCAAATCTGAAAAGAATCGAATCGAATCGAATCAAAAAGAATCGAATCGAATTGATTCGCATCGAAAAGAATCGAATCGTATCGAATCGAAAAGAATCGAATCTATTCGAATCGAATGGAATTGAATCAAAAAGAATCGAATCGAATTGAAACGAAAAGAATCGAATAGATTCGAATTGGAACAAATCGAAAAAAATCAAAACGAATCAAATCACATCGAGTGGAAAAGAATCGAATCAAATAGAAAAGAATCGAATTGAATCGAACTGAATCGAAAAGAATCGAATAGATCAAATCAAAAAGAATCGAATCGATTCGAGATGAACCGAGTAGAATCGAGTCGAAGTGAAAAGAATCGAATCGAATCGAATCGAAAAGAATCTAATCGAAACGAAAAGAATCGAATCGAAGAGAATCTAATCGAAATGAAAAGAATCAAATCGAATCGAAAAGAATCGAATCGAAACGAAAACTGTCGAATCGAATCGAATCGAAAAGAATCGAGTTGAATAGAAAAGAATCGAATCGAATAAAATCGATAAGATTTGAATCAAATCCAATAGAATCGAAAAGATTCGAATCGAATTGAAAAGAAACGAACCGAAGTGAAAAGAATCGAATCGAATCGAAAGAATCAAATCGAAAAAAAAATCGAATCGAAATTAAAAGAATCGAATCGAATCAAAGCATAAAGAATCGAATCTAATTGAATCGAAAGAATCGATTGAATCAAATAGAGAAGAATCTAATGGTAAGGAATCGAATCGAAAAGAATCCAATTGTATTGAATCGAATCGAAAAGAAATGAATTGAATAGATTATAAAAGAATCGAATCGAAAGGAATCGACTCGAAACGTAAAGAATCGAATCGAAAAAATTGAATAGATCGAAGAATTGAATAGAAATGAATCGAATCGAAATGAAAAGAATTGAATCGAATCGAATCGAAAACAATCGAATCAAAAACAATCGAATTGAAACAAAAGAATCGCATTGTATTTAATCGAATCAAAAAAATCTAATTGAATCGAATCGAAAAGAATCGATTTGAAATGAAAAGAATCTAATCGAATTGATAGAAAATTGAATCGAATCGAAAACAATCGAATCGAATGGAAAAGAATCGAATTGTATGGAAACGAATCGAAAAGAATCTAATTGAGTAGAAAAGAATCAAATCAAATTTAATGGAATCGAAAAGAACCGAATAGCATCGAATTGAATCGAATCGAAAAGAATCGAAACGAATTGAATCGAAAAGCATTGAGTCGAATCAAATCGAAAAGAATCGAATCGTATCAAATTGAAAAGAATCGAATCGATCTGAAAAGAATTGAATCGAATCGAAAAGAATCAAATTGAAACGAAAAGAATCAAATCGAATAGCAAAGAATCGAATCGAAACGAATCGATTTGAAAAGAGCCGAATCGAATCGAATTGAATGAAATATTCGAATCGAATCGAAAAGAATCTAATCTAATGAAATCCAAAAGAATCAAATCGAAACAAATAGAATCAAACCGAATGGAATTGAATCGAAAAGAGTCGATTCGAATCAAATTGGAATGAAAAGAATTGAATCGAATCGAATAAAAAACAAGTGAATCGAATAGAATAGAAAAGAAGAGAATCGAAACGAAAAGAATCAAATTGAATCGAAAGGAATCGAATCGAAAAGAATCGAATCAAAGAGAAAAGACTCGAATCGAATGGAAAAGAATAGAATCAAAAAGAATCGAATTGAAACAAAAAGAATCGAATTGAATTGAATCGAAAAGAATCGAATGGAATCGAATCGAAAAGAATCGAATTGAATTAAATCGAAGAGAATCGAATCGAATTGAATTGAATCGAAGAGAATCGAATCGAATAGAAAAGAATCAAATCGAAATGAATCGATTTGAAACGAAAAGAATCGAATCGAATCAAATTGAATGAAAAGAATTGAATCGAATCAAAAAGAATTGAATCAAAAAGAATCAAACCGAAACAAAAAGAATCAAACCGAATTGAAAAGAATCTAACTGAATAGAATCGAAAAGAATCGACGTACCGAATCGAATCCAATCGAAAAAAATCTAATCGTATCAAATCGAATCGAAAAGAATTGAAATGAATAGAATAGAAAAGATTCGAATCGAATCAAAAACAATCAAATCGAGTAATATCGAATCGAAAAGAATCGAATCGAAAAGAATCGAATCGAATGGAAAAGAATTGAATTGAATCAAAAAGAATTGATTCAAATCAAAAAGAATCGAATCGATTCGAATCGAAAAGACTCGAATCGAAAAGAATCGAATCGAATCAAAAAGGATCGAATCGCAAAGAACCGAATCTAAAGAAAAGGAATCGAATCGAATCGAAACGAATAGAATCGAAAAGAATCGATTTGAATCGAAATGAAAAGAATCGTATCGAATCAAATCGAAAAAAATCAAATGGAATCGAATCGAATCGTATCGAAAAGAATCAAATCAAATGAAAAGAATCGAATCGAATAGAAAAGAATCGAATTGATTGGAATCGACTCGAAAACAATCTAATTGAATTGAAAGGAATCGAATCAAATTTAATGGAATCGACAAGAATCGTATCAAATCAAAAAGATCGAATCGAAATGAATCAATTCGAAAAGAATCAAATCGAATCGAATCGAAAAGAATCGAATCGAAAAGAATTGAATTGAAAAGAATCGAATTGAATCGAATTGAAAAGACTCGAATCGAATTAAAAGAATCGAATCGAATCGAAAAGAATCGAATCGAATCGGAAAGAATTGAATTGGAATGAATCGATTTGAATCGAATTGAAAAGAATCGAATCGAAAAAATCGAATCGAAAAGAACTGAGTTGAGTTGAATCGAATCGAAAAGATTCGAATCGAATCGTGTCGAATCAAAAAGATGGAATCGAAACGAATCGAATCGAATCGAATCGAAAAGAATCGAATAGATAGCAAAGAATCAAATCGAATAGAAAAGAATTTGAATCGAATTGAAACGATTCGAAAAAATCGAAACTAATCGAATCATCGAATGGAAAAGAATCGAATCGAATCAAAAAGAATCGAAACGAACTGAATCGAAAGAATCGAATCGAACAGAATCGAAAAGAATTGAATCGTAATGTAACAAATCGAATCCAAATGATCGAATCAAGCCAAGTCGAAAAGAATTGAATCGAAAAGAATCGAATCAAAATGAAAAGAATCGAATAGAATCGAATTGAAAAGAATCGAATTGAACCGAATCAAATAGAATAGAATCGAACAGAATTGAATCGAATGAAAAGAATCTTATCGAATCGATTCGAAAAGAATTGAATCGAATCGAATGGAGAAGAATCAAATCAAATGGAATCGAAAAGAATCGAATCAAAGAGAATCTAATCGAAACGAAAAGAATCAATCGAATCGAAAAGAATCGAATCGAAACGAAAAGTGTCGAATCGAATCGAATCGAAAAGAATCGAATCGAACCGAAAAGAATCAAATCGAATCGAAAAGAATCGAATTGAATTGAATCGTAATGAAAAGAATCGAATCGAATCGAAAGAATCAAATCGAATCGAAAACAATTGAATCGAATGCAATCAAATCGAAAAGAATCGAATCGAATTGAAAAGAATCAAATCGAATTGATTGAATCGAAAAGAATCGAATCGAATCGAATCGCATCGAATCGAAAATAATAGAATTGAATAAAAATAATCGAATCGAATTGAGAATAATTGGAATTGAATTGAATCGATAATCGAATCGAAACTAATCGAATCGAATCAAATCGATTCGAAAAAATCGAATCAGATTGCAACGAATCGAATCATATTGAATTGATTTGAATTGAAATGAATCGAATCTAATCAAATCAAAAAGAATCGAATCCAAAGAATCGAATTGTAGAAAATCAAATCAAAACAAAAAGATTCAAATCGAAACGAATCAAATCTGAAAAGAATCGAATCGAATCGAATCAAAAAGAATCGAATCGAATTGATTCGCATCGAAAAGAATCGAATCGTATCGAATCGAAAAGAATCGAATCTATTCGAATCGAATGGAATTGAATCAAAAAGAATCGAATCGAATTGAAACGAAAAGAATCGAATAGATTCGAATTGGAACAAATCGAAAAAAATCAAAACGAATCAAATCACATCGAGTGGAAAAGAATCGAATCAAATAGAAAAGAATCGAATTGAATCGAACTGAATCGAAAAGAATCGAATAGATCAAATCAAAAAGAATCGAATCGATTCGAGATGAACCGAGTAGAATCGAGTCGAAGTGAAAAGAATCGAATCGAATCGAATCGAAAAGAATCTAATCGAAACGAAAAGAATCGAATCGAAGAGAATCTAATCGAAATGAAAAGAATCAAATCGAATCGAAAAGAATCGAATCGAAACGAAAACTGTCGAATCGAATCGAATCGAAAAGAATCGAGTTGAATAGAAAAGAATCGAATCGAATAAAATCGATAAGATTTGAATCAAATCCAATAGAATCGAAAAGATTCGAATCGAATTGAAAAGAAACGAACCGAAGTGAAAAGAATCGAATCGAATCGAAAGAATCAAATCGAAAAAAAAATCGAATCGAAATTAAAAGAATCGAATCGAATCAAAGCATAAAGAATCGAATCTAATTGAATCGAAAGAATCGATTGAATCAAATAGAGAAGAATCTAATGGTAAGGAATCGAATCGAAAAGAATCCAATTGTATTGAATCGAATCGAAAAGAAATGAATTGAATAGATTATAAAAGAATCGAATCGAAAGGAATCGACTCGAAACGTAAAGAATCGAATCGAAAAAATTGAATAGATCGAAGAATTGAATAGAAATGAATCGAATCGAAATGAAAAGAATTGAATCGAATCGAATCGAAAACAATCGAATCAAAAACAATCGAATTGAAACAAAAGAATCGCATTGTATTTAATCGAATCAAAAAAATCTAATTGAATCGAATCGAAAAGAATCGATTTGAAATGAAAAGAATCTAATCGAATTGATAGAAAATTGAATCGAATCGAAAACAATCGAATCGAATGGAAAAGAATCGAATTGTATGGAAACGAATCGAAAAGAATCTAATTGAGTAGAAAAGAATCAAATCAAATTTAATGGAATCGAAAAGAACCGAATAGCATCGAATTGAATCGAATCGAAAAGAATCGAAACGAATTGAATCGAAAAGCATTGAGTCGAATCAAATCGAAAAGAATCGAATCGTATCAAATTGAAAAGAATCGAATCGATCTGAAAAGAATTGAATCGAATCGAAAAGAATCAAATTGAAACGAAAAGAATCAAATCGAATAGCAAAGAATCGAATCGAAACGAATCGATTTGAAAAGAGCCGAATCGAATCGAATTGAATGAAATATTCGAATCGAATCGAAAAGAATCTAATCTAATGAAATCCAAAAGAATCAAATCGAAACAAATAGAATCAAACCGAATGGAATTGAATCGAAAAGAGTCGATTCGAATCAAATTGGAATGAAAAGAATTGAATCGAATCGAATAAAAAACAAGTGAATCGAATAGAATAGAAAAGAAGAGAATCGAAACGAAAAGAATCAAATTGAATCGAAAGGAATCGAATCGAAAAGAATCGAATCAAAGAGAAAAGACTCGAATCGAATGGAAAAGAATAGAATCAAAAAGAATCGAATTGAAACAAAAAGAATCGAATTGAATTGAATCGAAAAGAATCGAATGGAATCGAATCGAAAAGAATCGAATTGAATTAAATCGAAGAGAATCGAATCGAATTGAATTGAATCGAAGAGAATCGAATCGAATAGAAAAGAATCAAATCGAAATGAATCGATTTGAAACGAAAAGAATCGAATCGAATCAAATTGAATGAAAAGAATTGAATCGAATCAAAAAGAATTGAATCAAAAAGAATCAAACCGAAACAAAAAGAATCAAACCGAATTGAAAAGAATCTAACTGAATAGAATCGAAAAGAATCGACGTACCGAATCGAATCCAATCGAAAAAAATCTAATCGTATCAAATCGAATCGAAAAGAATTGAAATGAATAGAATAGAAAAGATTCGAATCGAATCAAAAACAATCAAATCGAGTAATATCGAATCGAAAAGAATCGAATCGAAAAGAATCGAATCGAATGGAAAAGAATTGAATTGAATCAAAAAGAATTGATTCAAATCAAAAAGAATCGAATCGATTCGAATCGAAAAGACTCGAATCGAAAAGAATCGAAAGAATCGAATCGAATCAAAAAGGATCGAATCGCAAAGAACCGAATCTAAAGAAAAGGAATCGAATCGAATCGAAACGAATAGAATCGAAAAGAATCGATTTGAATCGAAATGAAAAGAATCGTATCGAATCAAATCGAAAAAAATCAAATGGAATCGAATCGAATCGTATCGAAAAGAATCAAATCAAATGAAAAGAATCGAATCGAATAGAAAAGAATCGAATTGATTGGAATCGACTCGAAAACAATCTAATTGAATTGAAAGGAATCGAATCAAATTTAATGGAATCGACAAGAATCGTATCAAATCAAAAAGATCGAATCGAAATGAATCAATTCGAAAAGAATCAAATCGAATCGAATCGAAAAGAATCGAATCGAAAAGAATTGAATTGAAAAGAATCGAATTGAATCGAATTGAAAAGACTCGAATCGAATTAAAAGAATCGAATCGAATCGAAAAGAATCGAATCGAATCGGAAAGAATTGAATTGGAATGAATCGATTTGAATCGAATTGAAAAGAATCGAATCGAAAAAATCGAATCGAAAAGAACTGAGTTGAGTTGAATCGAATCGAAAAGATTCGAATCGAATCGTGTCGAATCAAAAAGATGGAATCGAAACGAATCGAATCGAATCGAATCGAAAAGAATCGAATAGATAGCAAAGAATCAAATCGAATAGAAAAGAATTTGAATCGAATTGAAACGATTCGAAAAAATCGAAACTAATCGAATCATCGAATGGAAAAGAATCGAATCGAATCAAAAAGAATCGAAACGAACTGAATCGAAAGAATCGAATCGAACAGAATCGAAAAGAATTGAATCGTAATGTAACAAATCGAATCCAAATGATCGAATCAAGCCAAGTCGAAAAGAATTGAATCGAAAAGAATCGAATCAAAATGAAAAGAATCGAATAGAATCGAATTGAAAAGAATCGAATTGAACCGAATCAAATAGAATAGAATCGAACAGAATTGAATCGAATGAAAAGAATCTTATCGAATCGATTCGAAAAGAATTGAATCGAATCGAATGGAGAAGAATCAAATCAAATGGAATCGAAAAGAATCGAATCAAAGAGAATCTAATCGAAACGAAAAGAATCAATCGAATCGAAAAGAATCGAATCGAAACGAAAAGTGTCGAATCGAATCGAATCGAAAAGAATCGAATCGAACCGAAAAGAATCAAATCGAATCGAAAAGAATCGAATTGAATTGAATCGTAATGAAAAGAATCGAATCGAATCGAAAGAATCAAATCGAATCGAAAACAATTGAATCGAATGCAATCAAATCGAAAAGAATCGAATCGAATTGAAAAGAATCAAATCGAATTGATTGAATCGAAAAGAATCGAATCGAATCGAATCGCATCGAATCGAAAATAATAGAATTGAATAAAAATAATCGAATCGAATTGAGAATAATTGGAATTGAATTGAATCGATAATCGAATCGAAACTAATCGAATCGAATCAAATCGATTCGAAAAAATCGAATCAGATTGCAACGAATCGAATCATATTGAATTGATTTGAATTGAAATGAATCGAATCTAATCAAATCAAAAAGAATCGAATCCAAAGAATCGAATTGTAGAAAATCAAATCAAAACAAAAAGATTCAAATCGAAACGAATCAAATCTGAAAAGAATCGAATCGAATCGAATCAAAAAGAATCGAATCGAATTGATTCGCATCGAAAAGAATCGAATCGTATCGAATCGAAAAGAATCGAATCTATTCGAATCGAATGGAATTGAATCAAAAAGAATCGAATCGAATTGAAACGAAAAGAATCGAATAGATTCGAATTGGAACAAATCGAAAAAAATCAAAACGAATCAAATCACATCGAGTGGAAAAGAATCGAATCAAATAGAAAAGAATCGAATTGAATCGAACTGAATCGAAAAGAATCGAATAGATCAAATCAAAAAGAATCGAATCGATTCGAGATGAACCGAGTAGAATCGAGTCGAAGTGAAAAGAATCGAATCGAATCGAATCGAAAAGAATCTAATCGAAACGAAAAGAATCGAATCGAAGAGAATCTAATCGAAATGAAAAGAATCAAATCGAATCGAAAAGAATCGAATCGAAACGAAAACTGTCGAATCGAATCGAATCGAAAAGAATCGAGTTGAATAGAAAAGAATCGAATCGAATAAAATCGATAAGATTTGAATCAAATCCAATAGAATCGAAAAGATTCGAATCGAATTGAAAAGAAACGAACCGAAGTGAAAAGAATCGAATCGAATCGAAAGAATCAAATCGAAAAAAAAATCGAATCGAAATTAAAAGAATCGAATCGAATCAAAGCATAAAGAATCGAATCTAATTGAATCGAAAGAATCGATTGAATCAAATAGAGAAGAATCTAATGGTAAGGAATCGAATCGAAAAGAATCCAATTGTATTGAATCGAATCGAAAAGAAATGAATTGAATAGATTATAAAAGAATCGAATCGAAAGGAATCGACTCGAAACGTAAAGAATCGAATCGAAAAAATTGAATAGATCGAAGAATTGAATAGAAATGAATCGAATCGAAATGAAAAGAATTGAATCGAATCGAATCGAAAACAATCGAATCAAAAACAATCGAATTGAAACAAAAGAATCGCATTGTATTTAATCGAATCAAAAAAATCTAATTGAATCGAATCGAAAAGAATCGATTTGAAATGAAAAGAATCTAATCGAATTGATAGAAAATTGAATCGAATCGAAAACAATCGAATCGAATGGAAAAGAATCGAATTGTATGGAAACGAATCGAAAAGAATCTAATTGAGTAGAAAAGAATCAAATCAAATTTAATGGAATCGAAAAGAACCGAATAGCATCGAATTGAATCGAATCGAAAAGAATCGAAACGAATTGAATCGAAAAGCATTGAGTCGAATCAAATCGAAAAGAATCGAATCGTATCAAATTGAAAAGAATCGAATCGATCTGAAAAGAATTGAATCGAATCGAAAAGAATCAAATTGAAACGAAAAGAATCAAATCGAATAGCAAAGAATCGAATCGAAACGAATCGATTTGAAAAGAGCCGAATCGAATCGAATTGAATGAAATATTCGAATCGAATCGAAAAGAATCTAATCTAATGAAATCCAAAAGAATCAAATCGAAACAAATAGAATCAAACCGAATGGAATTGAATCGAAAAGAGTCGATTCGAATCAAATTGGAATGAAAAGAATTGAATCGAATCGAATAAAAAACAAGTGAATCGAATAGAATAGAAAAGAAGAGAATCGAAACGAAAAGAATCAAATTGAATCGAAAGGAATCGAATCGAAAAGAATCGAATCAAAGAGAAAAGACTCGAATCGAATGGAAAAGAATAGAATCAAAAAGAATCGAATTGAAACAAAAAGAATCGAATTGAATTGAATCGAAAAGAATCGAATGGAATCGAATCGAAAAGAATCGAATTGAATTAAATCGAAGAGAATCGAATCGAATTGAATTGAATCGAAGAGAATCGAATCGAATAGAAAAGAATCAAATCGAAATGAATCGATTTGAAACGAAAAGAATCGAATCGAATCAAATTGAATGAAAAGAATTGAATCGAATCAAAAAGAATTGAATCAAAAAGAATCAAACCGAAACAAAAAGAATCAAACCGAATTGAAAAGAATCTAACTGAATAGAATCGAAAAGAATCGACGTACCGAATCGAATCCAATCGAAAAAAATCTAATCGTATCAAATCGAATCGAAAAGAATTGAAATGAATAGAATAGAAAAGATTCGAATCGAATCAAAAACAATCAAATCGAGTAATATCGAATCGAAAAGAATCGAATCGAAAAGAATCGAATCGAATGGAAAAGAATTGAATTGAATCAAAAAGAATTGATTCAAATCAAAAAGAATCGAATCGATTCGAATCGAAAAGACTCGAATCGAAAAGAATCGAAAAGAATCGAATCGAATCAAAAAGGATCGAATCGCAAAGAACCGAATCTAAAGAAAAGGAATCGAATCGAATCGAAACGAATAGAATCGAAAAGAATCGATTTGAATCGAAATGAAAAGAATCGTATCGAATCAAATCGAAAAAAATCAAATGGAATCGAATCGAATCGTATCGAAAAGAATCAAATCAAATGAAAAGAATCGAATCGAATAGAAAAGAATCGAATTGATTGGAATCGACTCGAAAACAATCTAATTGAATTGAAAGGAATCGAATCAAATTTAATGGAATCGACAAGAATCGTATCAAATCAAAAAGATCGAATCGAAATGAATCAATTCGAAAAGAATCAAATCGAATCGAATCGAAAAGAATCGAATCGAAAAGAATTGAATTGAAAAGAATCGAATTGAATCGAATTGAAAAGACTCGAATCGAATTAAAAGAATCGAATCGAATCGAAAAGAATCGAATCGAATCGGAAAGAATTGAATTGGAATGAATCGATTTGAATCGAATTGAAAAGAATCGAATCGAAAAAATCGAATCGAAAAGAACTGAGTTGAGTTGAATCGAATCGAAAAGATTCGAATCGAATCGTGTCGAATCAAAAAGATGGAATCGAAACGAATCGAATCGAATCGAATCGAAAAGAATCGAATAGATAGCAAAGAATCAAATCGAATAGAAAAGAATTTGAATCGAATTGAAACGATTCGAAAAAATCGAAACTAATCGAATCATCGAATGGAAAAGAATCGAATCGAATCAAAAAGAATCGAAACGAACTGAATCGAAAGAATCGAATCGAACAGAATCGAAAAGAATTGAATCGTAATGTAACAAATCGAATCCAAATGATCGAATCAAGCCAAGTCGAAAAGAATTGAATCGAAAAGAATCGAATCAAAATGAAAAGAATCGAATAGAATCGAATTGAAAAGAATCGAATTGAACCGAATCAAATAGAATAGAATCGAACAGAATTGAATCGAATGAAAAGAATCTTATCGAATCGATTCGAAAAGAATTGAATCGAATCGAATGGAGAAGAATCAAATCAAATGGAATCGAAAAGAATCGAATCAAAGAGAATCTAATCGAAACGAAAAGAATCAATCGAATCGAAAAGAATCGAATCGAAACGAAAAGTGTCGAATCGAATCGAATCGAAAAGAATCGAATCGAACCGAAAAGAATCAAATCGAATCGAAAAGAATCGAATTGAATTGAATCGTAATGAAAAGAATCGAATCGAATCGAAAGAATCAAATCGAATCGAAAACAATTGAATCGAATGCAATCAAATCGAAAAGAATCGAATCGAATTGAAAAGAATCAAATCGAATTGATTGAATCGAAAAGAATCGAATCGAATCGAATCGCATCGAATCGAAAATAATAGAATTGAATAAAAATAATCGAATCGAATTGAGAATAATTGGAATTGAATTGAATCGATAATCGAATCGAAACTAATCGAATCGAATCAAATCGATTCGAAAAAATCGAATCAGATTGCAACGAATCGAATCATATTGAATTGATTTGAATTGAAATGAATCGAATCTAATCAAATCAAAAAGAATCGAATCCAAAGAATCGAATTGTAGAAAATCAAATCAAAACAAAAAGATTCAAATCGAAACGAATCAAATTGAAAAGAATCGAATCGAATCGAATCAAAAAGAATCGAATCGAATTGATTCGCATCGAAAAGAATCGAATCGTATCGAATCGAAAAGAATCGAATCTATTCGAATCGAATGGAATTGAATCAAAAAGAATCGAATCGAATTGAAACGAAAAGAATCGAATAGATTCGAATTGGAACAAATCGAAAAAAATCAAAACGAATCAAATCACATCGAGTGGAAAAGAATCGAATCAAATAGAAAAGAATCGAATTGAATCGAACTGAATCGAAAAGAATCGAATAGATCAAATCAAAAAGAATCGAATCGATTCGAGATGAACCGAGTAGAATCGAGTCGAAGTGAAAAGAATCGAATCGAATCGAATCGAAAAGAATCTAATCGAAACGAAAAGAATCGAATCGAAGAGAATCTAATCGAAATGAAAAGAATCAAATCGAATCGAAAAGAATCGAATCGAAACGAAAACTGTCGAATCGAATCGAATCGAAAAGAATCGAGTTGAATAGAAAAGAATCGAATCGAATAAAATCGATAAGATTTGAATCAAATCCAATAGAATCGAAAAGATTCGAATCGAATTGAAAAGAAACGAACCGAAGTGAAAAGAATCGAATCGAATCGAAAGAATCAAATCGAAAAAAAAATCGAATCGAAATTAAAAGAATCGAATCGAATCAAAGCATAAAGAATCGAATCTAATTGAATCGAAAGAATCGATTGAATCAAATAGAGAAGAATCTAATGGTAAGGAATCGAATCGAAAAGAATCCAATTGTATTGAATCGAATCGAAAAGAAATGAATTGAATAGATTATAAAAGAATCGAATCGAAAGGAATCGACTCGAAACGTAAAGAATCGAATCGAAAAAATTGAATAGATCGAAGAATTGAATAGAAATGAATCGAATCGAAATGAAAAGAATTGAATCGAATCGAATCGAAAACAATCGAATCAAAAACGAATCGAATTGAAACAAAAGAATCGCATTGTATTTAATCGAATCAAAAAATCTAATTGAATCGAATCGAAAAGAATCGATTTGAAATGAAAAGAATCTAATCGAATTGATAGAAAATTGAATCGAATCGAAAACAATCGAATCGAATGGAAAAGAATCGAATTGTATGGAAACGAATCGAAAAGAATCTAATTGAGTAGAAAAGAATCAAATCAAATTTAATGGAATCGAAAAGAACCGAATAGCATCGAATTGAATCGAATCGAAAAGAATCGAAACGAATTGAATCGAAAAGCATTGAGTCGAATCAAATCGAAAAGAATCGAATCGTATCAAATTGAAAAGAATCGAATCGATCTGAAAAGAATTGAATCGAATCGAAAAGAATCAAATTGAAACGAAAAGAATCAAATCGAATAGCAAAGAATCGAATCGAAACGAATCGATTTGAAAAGAGCCGAATCGAATCGAATTGAATGAAATATTCGAATCGAATCGAAAAGAATCTAATCTAATGAAATCCAAAAGAATCAAATCGAAACAAATAGAATCAAACCGAATGGAATTGAATCGAAAAGAGTCGATTCGAATCAAATTGGAATGAAAAGAATTGAATCGAATCGAATAAAAAACAAGTGAATCGAATAGAATAGAAAAGAAGAGAATCGAAACGAAAAGAATCAAATTGAATCGAAAGGAATCGAATCGAAAAGAATCGAATCAAAGAGAAAAGACTCGAATCGAATGGAAAAGAATAGAATCAAAAAGAATCGAATTGAAACAAAAAGAATCGAATTGAATTGAATCGAAAAGAATCGAATGGAATCGAATCGAAAAGAATCGAATTGAATTAAATCGAAGAGAATCGAATCGAATTGAATTGAATCGAAGAGAATCGAATCGAATAGAAAAGAATCAAATCGAAATGAATCGATTTGAAACGAAAAGAATCGAATCGAATCAAATTGAATGAAAAGAATTGAATCGAATCAAAAAGAATTGAATCAAAAAGAATCAAACCGAAACAAAAAGAATCAAACCGAATTGAAAAGAATCTAACTGAATAGAATCGAAAAGAATCGACGTACCGAATCGAATCCAATCGAAAAAAATCTAATCGTATCAAATCGAATCGAAAAGAATTGAAATGAATAGAATAGAAAAGATTCGAATCGAATCAAAAACAATCAAATCGAGTAATATCGAATCGAAAAGAATCGAATCGAAAAGAATCGAATCGAATGGAAAAGAATTGAATTGAATCAAAAAGAATTGATTCAAATCAAAAAGAATCGAATCGATTCGAATCGAAAAGACTCGAATCGAAAAGAATCGAAAAGAATCGAATCGAATCAAAAAGGATCGAATCGCAAAGAACCGAATCTAAAGAAAAGGAATCGAATCGAATCGAAACGAATAGAATCGAAAAGAATCGATTTGAATCGAAATGAAAAGAATCGTATCGAATCAAATCGAAAAAAATCAAATGGAATCGAATCGAATCGTATCGAAAAGAAT
Source organism: Canis lupus familiaris (assembly GCF_011100685.1). Lineage (NCBI taxonomy): Eukaryota > Metazoa > Chordata > Mammalia > Carnivora > Canidae > Canis > Canis lupus. Next base: position 49,677 of record NW_023330619.1, on the reverse strand, counting down.
CAAATCAAATGAAAAGAATCGAATCGAATAGAAAAGAATCGAATTGATTGGAATCGACTCGAAAACAATCTAATTGAATTGAAAGGAATCGAATCAAATTTAATGGAATCGACAAGAATCGTATCAAATCAAAAAGATCGAATCGAAATGAATCAATTCGAAAAGAATCAAATCGAATCGAATCGAAAAGAATCGAATCGAAAAGAATTGAATTGAAAAGAATCGAATTGAATCGAATTGAAAAGACTCGAATCGAATTAAAAGAATCGAATCGAATCGAAAAGAATCGAATCGAATCGGAAAGAATTGAATTGGAATGAATCGATTTGAATCGAATTGAAAAGAATCGAATCGAAAAAATCGAATCGAAAAGAACTGAGTTGAGTTGAATCGAATCGAAAAGATTCGAATCGAATCGTGTCGAATCAAAAAGATGGAATCGAAACGAATCGAATCGAATCGAATCGAAAAGAATCGAATAGATAGCAAAGAATCAAATCGAATAGAAAAGAATTTGAATCGAATTGAAACGATTCGAAAAAATCGAAACTAATCGAATCATCGAATGGAAAAGAATCGAATCGAATCAAAAAGAATCGAAACGAACTGAATCGAAAGAATCGAATCGAACAGAATCGAAAAGAATTGAATCGTAATGTAACAAATCGAATCCAAATGATCGAATCAAGCCAAGTCGAAAAGAATTGAATCGAAAAGAATCGAATCAAAATGAAAAGAATCGAATAGAATCGAATTGAAAAGAATCGAATTGAACCGAATCAAATAGAATAGAATCGAACAGAATTGAATCGAATGAAAAGAATCTTATCGAATCGATTCGAAAAGAATTGAATCGAATCGAATGGAGAAGAATCAAATCAAATGGAATCGAAAAGAATCGAATCAAAGAGAATCTAATCGAAACGAAAAGAATCAATCGAATCGAAAAGAATCGAATCGAAACGAAAAGTGTCGAATCGAATCGAATCGAAAAGAATCGAATCGAACCGAAAAGAATCAAATCGAATCGAAAAGAATCGAATTGAATTGAATCGTAATGAAAAGAATCGAATCGAATCGAAAGAATCAAATCGAATCGAAAACAATTGAATCGAATGCAATCAAATCGAAAAGAATCGAATCGAATTGAAAAGAATCAAATCGAATTGATTGAATCGAAAAGAATCGAATCGAATCGAATCGCATCGAATCGAAAATAATAGAATTGAATAAAAATAATCGAATCGAATTGAGAATAATTGGAATTGAATTGAATCGATAATCGAATCGAAACTAATCGAATCGAATCAAATCGATTCGAAAAAATCGAATCAGATTGCAACGAATCGAATCATATTGAATTGATTTGAATTGAAATGAATCGAATCTAATCAAATCAAAAAGAATCGAATCCAAAGAATCGAATTGTAGAAAATCAAATCAAAACAAAAAGATTCAAATCGAAACGAATCAAATCTGAAAAGAATCGAATCGAATCGAATCAAAAAGAATCGAATCGAATTGATTCGCATCGAAAAGAATCGAATCGTATCGAATCGAAAAGAATCGAATCTATTCGAATCGAATGGAATTGAATCAAAAAGAATCGAATCGAATTGAAACGAAAAGAATCGAATAGATTCGAATTGGAACAAATCGAAAAAAATCAAAACGAATCAAATCACATCGAGTGGAAAAGAATCGAATCAAATAGAAAAGAATCGAATTGAATCGAACTGAATCGAAAAGAATCGAATAGATCAAATCAAAAAGAATCGAATCGATTCGAGATGAACCGAGTAGAATCGAGTCGAAGTGAAAAGAATTGAATCGAATCGAATCGAAAAGAATCTAATCGAAACGAAAAGAATCGAATCGAAGAGAATCTAATCGAAATGAAAAGAATCAAATCGAATCGAAAAGAATCGAATCGAAACGAAAACTGTCGAATCGAATCGAATCGAAAAGAATCGAGTTGAATAGAAAAGAATCGAATCGAATAAAATCGATAAGATTTGAATCAAATCCAATAGAATCGAAAAGATTCGAATCGAATTGAAAAGAAACGAACCGAAGTGAAAAGAATCGAATCGAATCGAAAGAATCAAATCGAAAAAAAAATCGAATCGAAATTAAAAGAATCGAATCGAATCAAAGCATAAAGAATCGAATCTAATTGAATCGAAAGAATCGATTGAATCAAATAGAGAAGAATCTAATGGTAAGGAATCGAATCGAAAAGAATCCAATTGTATTGAATCGAATCGAAAAGAAATGAATTGAATAGATTATAAAAGAATCGAATCGAAAGGAATCGACTCGAAACGTAAAGAATCGAATCGAAAAAATTGAATAGATCGAAGAATTGAATAGAAATGAATCGAATCGAAATGAAAAGAATTGAATCGAATCGAATCGAAAACAATCGAATCAAAAAGAATCGAATTGAAACAAAAGAATCGCATTGTATTTAATCGAATCAAAAAAATCTAATTGAATCGAATCGAAAAGAATCGATTTGAAATGAAAAGAATCTAATCGAATTGATAGAAAATTGAATCGAATCGAAAACAATCGAATCGAATGGAAAAGAATCGAATTGTATGGAAACGAATCGAAAAGAATCTAATTGAGTAGAAAAGAATCAAATCAAATTTAATGGAATCGAAAAGAACCGAATAGCATCGAATTGAATCGAATCGAAAAGAATCGAAACGAATTGAATCGAAAAGCATTGAGTCGAATCAAATCGAAAAGAATCGAATCGTATCAAATTGAAAAGAATCGAATCGATCTGAAAAGAATTGAATCGAATCGAAAAGAATCAAATTGAAACGAAAAGAATCAAATCGAATAGCAAAGAATCGAATCGAAACGAATCGATTTGAAAAGAGCCGAATCGAATCGAATTGAATGAAATATTCGAATCGAATCGAAAAGAATCTAATCTAATGAAATCCAAAAGAATCAAATCGAAACAAATAGAATCAAACCGAATGGAATTGAATCGAAAAGAGTCGATTCGAATCAAATTGGAATGAAAAGAATTGAATCGAATCGAATAAAAAACAAGTGAATCGAATAGAATAGAAAAGAAGAGAATCGAAACGAAAAGAATCAAATTGAATCGAAAGGAATCGAATCGAAAAGAATCGAATCAAAGAGAAAAGACTCGAATCGAATGGAAAAGAATAGAATCAAAAAGAATCGAATTGAAACAAAAAGAATCGAATTGAATTGAATCGAAAAGAATCGAATGGAATCGAATCGAAAAGAATCGAATTGAATTAAATCGAAGAGAATCGAATCGAATTGAATTGAATCGAAGAGAATCGAATCGAATAGAAAAGAATCAAATCGAAATGAATCGATTTGAAACGAAAAGAATCGAATCGAATCAAATTGAATGAAAAGAATTGAATCGAATCAAAAAGAATTGAATCAAAAAGAATCAAACCGAAACAAAAAGAATCAAACCGAATTGAAAAGAATCTAACTGAATAGAATCGAAAAGAATCGACGTACCGAATCGAATCCAATCGAAAAAAATCTAATCGTATCAAATCGAATCGAAAAGAATTGAAATGAATAGAATAGAAAAGATTCGAATCGAATCAAAAACAATCAAATCGAGTAATATCGAATCGAAAAGAATCGAATCGAAAAGAATCGAATCGAATGGAAAAGAATTGAATTGAATCAAAAAGAATTGATTCAAATCAAAAAGAATCGAATCGATTCGAATCGAAAAGACTCGAATCGAAAGAATCGAAAGAATCGAATCGAATCAAAAAGGATCGAATCGCAAAGAACCGAATCTAAAGAAAAGGAATCGAATCGAATCGAAACGAATAGAATCGAAAAGAATCGATTTGAATCGAAATGAAAAGAATCGTATCGAATCAAATCGAAAAAAATCAAATGGAATCGAATCGAATCGTATCGAAAAGAATCAAATCAAATGAAAAGAATCGAATCGAATAGAAAAGAATCGAATTGATTGGAATCGACTCGAAAACAATCTAATTGAATTGAAAGGAATCGAATCAAATTTAATGGAATCGACAAGAATCGTATCAAATCAAAAAGATCGAATCGAAATGAATCAATTCGAAAAGAATCAAATCGAATCGAATCGAAAAGAATCGAATCGAAAAGAATTGAATTGAAAAGAATCGAATTGAATCGAATTGAAAAGACTCGAATCGAATTAAAAGAATCGAATCGAATCGAAAAGAATCGAATCGAATCGGAAAGAATTGAATTGGAATGAATCGATTTGAATCGAATTGAAAAGAATCGAATCGAAAAAATCGAATCGAAAAGAACTGAGTTGAGTTGAATCGAATCGAAAAGATTCGAATCGAATCGTGTCGAATCAAAAAGATGGAATCGAAACGAATCGAATCGAATCGAATCGAAAAGAATCGAATAGATAGCAAAGAATCAAATCGAATAGAAAAGAATTTGAATCGAATTGAAACGATTCGAAAAAATCGAAACTAATCGAATCATCGAATGGAAAAGAATCGAATCGAATCAAAAAGAATCGAAACGAACTGAATCGAAAGAATCGAATCGAACAGAATCGAAAAGAATTGAATCGTAATGTAACAAATCGAATCCAAATGATCGAATCAAGCCAAGTCGAAAAGAATTGAATCGAAAAGAATCGAATCAAAATGAAAAGAATCGAATAGAATCGAATTGAAAAGAATCGAATTGAACCGAATCAAATAGAATAGAATCGAACAGAATTGAATCGAATGAAAAGAATCTTATCGAATCGATTCGAAAAGAATTGAATCGAATCGAATGGAGAAGAATCAAATCAAATGGAATCGAAAAGAATCGAATCAAAGAGAATCTAATCGAAACGAAAAGAATCAATCGAATCGAAAAGAATCGAATCGAAACGAAAAGTGTCGAATCGAATCGAATCGAAAAGAATCGAATCGAACCGAAAAGAATCAAATCGAATCGAAAAGAATCGAATTGAATTGAATCGTAATGAAAAGAATCGAATCGAATCGAAAGAATCAAATCGAATCGAAAACAATTGAATCGAATGCAATCAAATCGAAAAGAATCGAATCGAATTGAAAAGAATCAAATCGAATTGATTGAATCGAAAAGAATCGAATCGAATCGAATCGCATCGAATCGAAAATAATAGAATTGAATAAAAATAATCGAATCGAATTGAGAATAATTGGAATTGAATTGAATCGATAATCGAATCGAATCAAATCGAGTCGAATCGAAACTAATCGAATCGAATCAAATCGATTCGAAAAAATCGAATCAGATTGCAACGAATCGAATCATATTGAATTGATTTGAATTGAAATGAATCGAATCTAATCAAATCAAAAAGAATCGAATCCAAAGAATCGAATTGTAGAAAATCAAATCAAAACAAAAAGATTCAAATCGAAACGAATCAAATTGAAAAGAATCGAATCGAATCGAATCGAAAAGAATCGAATCGAATCGAAAAGAATCGAATAGAAAAGAATCGTATCGAATCAAATCTAAAAGAATCGAATCGAATCGAAAAGAATCGAATCGAATTGATTCGCATCGAAAAGAATCGAATCGTATCGAATCGAAAAGAATCGAATCTATTCGAATCGAATGGAATTGAATCAAAAAGAATCGAATCGAATTGAAACGAAAAGAATCGAATAGATTCGAATTGAAACAAATCGAAAAAAATCAAAACGAATCAAATCACATCGAGTGGAAAAGAATCGAATCAAATAGAAAAGAATCGAATTGAATCGAACTGAATCGAAAAGAATCGAATAGATCAAATCAAAAAGAATCGAATCGATTCGAGATGAACCGAGTAGAATCGAGTCGAAGTGAAAAGAATTGAATCGAATCGAATCGAAAAGAATCTAATCGAAACGAAAAGAATCGAATCGAAGAGAATCTAATCGAAATGAAAAGAATCAAATCGAATCGAAAAGAATCGAATCGAAACGAAAACTGTCGAATCGAATCGAATCGAAAAGAATCGAGTTGAATAGAAAAGAATCGAATCGAATAAAATCGATAAGATTTGAATCAAATCCAATAGAATCGAAAAGATTCGAATCGAATTGAAAAGAAACGAACCGAAGTGAAAAGAATCGAATCGAATCGAAAGAATCAAATCGAAAAAAAAATCGAATCGAAATTAAAAGAATCGAATCGAATCAAAGCATAAAGAATCGAATCTAATTGAATCGAAAGAATCGAATTGAATCAAATAGAGAAGAATCTAATGGTAAGGAATCGAATCGAAAAGAATCCAATTGTATTGAATCGAATCGAAAAGAAATGAATTGAATAGATTATAAAAGAATCGAATCGAAAGGAATCGACTCGAAACGTAAAGAATCGAATCGAAAAAATTGAATAGATCGAAGAATTGAATAGAAATGAATCGAATCGAAATGAAAAGAATTGAATCGAATCGAATCGAAAACAATCGAATCAAAAAGAATCGAATTGAAACAAAAGAATCGCATTGTATTTAATCGAATCAAAAAAATCTAATTGAATCGAATCGAAAAGAATCGATTTGAAATGAAAAGAATCTAATCGAATTGATAGAAAATTGAATCGAATCGAAAACAATCGAATCGAATCGAAAAGAATCGAATTGTATGGAAACGAATCGAAAAGAATCTAATTGAGTAGAAAAGAATCAAATCAAATTTAATGGAATCGAAAAGAACCGAATAGCATCGAATTGAATCGAATCGAAAAGAATCGAAACGAATTGAATCGAAAAGCATTGAGTCGAATCAAATCGAAAAGAATCGAATCGTATCAAATTGAAAAGAATCGAATCGATCTGAAAGAATTGAATCGAATTGAATCGAATCGAAAAGAATCAAATTGAAACGAAAAGAATCAAATCGAATAGCAAAGAATCGAATCGAAACGAATCGATTTGAAAAGAGCCGAATCGAATCGAATTGAATGAAATATTCGAATCGAATCGAAAAGAATCTAATCTAATGAAATCCAAAAGAATCAAATCGAAACAAATAGAATCAAACCGAATGGAATTGAATCGAAAAGAGTCGATTCGAATCAAATTGGAATGAAAAGAATTGAATCGAATCGAATAAAAAACAAGTGAATCGAATAGAATAGAAAAGAAGAGAATCGAAACGAAAAGAATCAAATTGAATCGAAAGGAATCGAATCGAAAAGAATCGAATCAAAGAGAAAAGACTCGAATCGAATGGAAAAGAATAGAATCAAAAAGAATCGAATTGAAACAAAAAGAATCGAATTGAATTGAATCGAAAAGAATCGAATGGAATCGAATCGAAAAGAATCGAATTGAATTAAATCGAAGAGAATCGAATCGAATTGAATTGAATCGAAGAGAATCGAATCGAATAGAAAAGAATCAAATCGAAATGAATCGATTTGAAACGAAAAGAATCGAATCGAATCAAATTGAATGAAAAGAATTGAATCGAATCAAAAAGAATTGAATCAAAAAGAATCAAACCGAAACAAAAAGAATCAAACCGAATTGAAAAGAATCTAACTGAATAGAATCGAAAAGAATCGACGTACCGAATCGAATCCAATCGAAAAAAATCTAATCGTATCAAATCGAATCGAAAAGAATTGAAATGAATAGAATAGAAAAGATTCGAATCAAATCAAAAACAATCAAATCGAGTAATATCGAATCGAAAAGAATCGAATCGAAAAGAATCGAATCGAATGGAAAAGAATTGAATTGAATCAAAAAGAATTGATTCAAATCAAAAAGAATCGAATCGATTCGAATCGAAAAGACTCGAATCGAAAAGAATCGAAAAGAATCGAATCGAATCAAAAAGGATCGAATCGCAAAGAACCGAATCTAAAGAAAAGGAATCGAATCGAATCGAAACGAATAGAATCGAAAAGAATCGATTTGAATCGAAATGAAAAGAATCGTATCGAATCAAATCGAAAAAAATCAAATGGAATCGAATCGAATCGTATCGAAAAGAATCAAATCAAATGAAAAGAATCGAATCGAATAGAAAAGAATCGAATTGATTGGAATCGACTCGAAAACAATCTAATTGAATTGAAAGGAATCGAATCAAATTTAATGGAATCGACAAGAATCGTATCAAATCAAAAAGATCGAATCGAAATGAATCAATTCGAAAAGAATCAAATCGAATCGAATCGAAAAGAATCGAATCGAAAAGAATTGAATTGAAAAGAATCGAATTGAATCGAATTGAAAAGACTCGAATCGAATTAAAAGAATCGAATCGAATCGAAAAGAATCGAATCGAATCGGAAAGAATTGAATTGGAATGAATCGATTTGAATCGAATTGAAAAGAATCGAATCGAAAAAATCGAATCGAAAAGAACTGAGTTGAGTTGAATCGAATCGAAAAGATTCGAATCGAATCGTGTCGAATCAAAAAGATGGAATCGAAACGAATCGAATCGAATCGAATCGAAAAGAATCGAATAGATAGCAAAGAATCAAATCGAATAGAAAAGAATTTGAATCGAATTGAAACGATTCGAAAAAATCGAAACTAATCGAATCATCGAATGGAAAAGAATCGAATCGAATCAAAAAGAATCGAAACGAACTGAATCGAAAGAATCGAATCGAACAGAATCGAAAAGAATTGAATCGTGAATGTAACAAATCGAATCCAAATGATCGAATCAAGCCAAGTCGAAAAGAATTGAATCGAAAAGAATCGAATCAAAATGAAAAGAATCGAATAGAATCGAATTGAAAATAATCGAATTGAACCGAATCAAATAGAATAGAATCGAACAGAATTGAATCGAATGAAAAGAATCTTATCGAATCGATTCGAAAAGAATTGAATCGAATCGAATGGAGAAGAATCAAATCAAATGGAATCGAAAAGAATCGAATCAAAGAGAATCTAATCGAAACGAAAAGAATCAATCGAATCGAAAAGAATCGAATCGAAACGAAAAGTGTCGAATCGAATCGAATCGAAAAGAATCGAATCGAACCGAAAAGAATCAAATCGAATCGAAAAGAATCGAATTGAATTGAATCGTAATGAAAAGAATCGAATCGAATCGAAAGAATCAAATCGAATCGAAAACAATTGAATCGAATGCAATCAAATCGAAAAGAATCGAATCGAATTGAAAAGAATCAAATCGAATTGATTGAATCGAAAAGAATCGAATCGAATCGAATCGCATCGAATCGAAAATAATAGAATTGAATAAAAATAATCGAATCGAATTGAGAATAATTGGAATTGAATTGAATCGATAATCGAATCGAAACTAATCGAATCGAATCAAATCGATTCGAAAAAATCGAATCAGATTGCAACGAATCGAATCATATTGAATTGATTTGAATTGAAATGAATCGAATCTAATCAAATCAAAAAGAATCGAATCCAAAGAATCGAATTGTAGAAAATCAAATCAAAACAAAAAGATTCAAATCGAAACGAATCAAATTGAAAAGAATCGAATCGAATCGAATCGAAAAGAATCGAATCGAATCGAAAAGAATCGAATAGAAAAGAATCGTATCGAATCAAATCTAAAAGAATCGAATCGAATCGAATAAAAAAGAATCGAATCGAATTGATTCGCATCGAAAAGAATCGAATCGTATCGAATCGAAAAGAATCGAATCTATTCGAATCGAATGGAATTGAATCAAAAAGAATCGAATCGAATTGAAACGAAAAGAATCGAATAGATTCGAATTGAAACAAATCGAAAAAAATCAAAACGAATCAAATCACATCGAGTGGAAAAGAATCGAATCAAATAGAAAAGAATCGAATTGAATCGAACTGAATCGAAAAGAATCGAATAGATCAAATCAAAAAGAATCGAATCGATTCGAGATGAACCGAGTAGAATCGAGTCGAAGTGAAAAGAATTGAATCGAATCGAATCGAAAAGAATCTAATCGAAACGAAAAGAATCGAATCGAAGAGAATCTAATCGAAATGAAAAGAATCAAATCGAATCGAAAAGAATCGAATCGAAACGAAAACTGTCGAATCGAATCGAATCGAAAAGAATCGAGTTGAATAGAAAAGAATCGAATCGAATAAAATCGATAAGATTTGAATCAAATCCAATAGAATCGAAAAGATTCGAATCGAATTGAAAAGAAACGAACCGAAGTGAAAAGAATCGAATCGAATCGAAAGAATCAAATCGAAAAAAAAATCGAATCGAAATTAAAAGAATCGAATCGAATCAAAGCATAAAGAATCGAATCTAATTGAATCGAAAGAATCGAATTGAATCAAATAGAGAAGAATCTAATGGTAAGGAATCGAATCGAAAAGAATCCAATTGTATTGAATCGAATCGAAAAGAAATGAATTGAATAGATTATAAAAGAATCGAATCGAAAGGAATCGACTCGAAACGTAAAGAATCGAATCGAAAAAATTGAATAGATCGAAAGAATTGAATAGAAATGGATCGAATCGAAATGAAAAGAATTGAATCGAATCGAATCGAAAACAATCGAATCAAAAGGAATCGAATTGAAACAAAAGAATCGCATTGTATTTAATCGAATCAAAAAATCTAATTGAATCGAATCGAAAAGAATCGATTTGAAATGAAAAGAATCTAATCGAATTGATAGAAAATTGAATCGAATCGAAAACAATCGAATCGAATCGAAAAGAATCGAATTGTATGGAAACGAATCGAAAAGAATCTAATTGAGTAGAAAAGAATCAAATCAAATTTAATGGAATCGAAAAGAACCGAATAGCATCGAATTGAATCGAATCGAAAAGAATCGAAACGAATTGAATCGAAAAGCATTGAGTCGAATCAAATCGAAAAGAATCGAATCGTATCAAATTGAAAAGAATCGAATCGATCTGAAAAGAATTGAATCGAATTGAATCGAATCGAAAAGAATCAAATTGAAACGAAAAGAATCAAATCGAATAGCAAAGAATCGAATCGAAACGAATCGATTTGAAAAGAGCCGAATCGAATCGAATTGAATGAAATATTCGAATCGAATCGAAAAGAATCTAATCTAATGAAATCCAAAAGAATCAAATCGAAACAAATAGAATCAAACCGAATGGAATTGAATCGAAAAGAGTCGATTCGAATCAAATTGGAATGAAAAGAATTGAATCGAATCGAATAAAAAACAAGTGAATCGAATAGAATAGAAAAGAAGAGAATCGAAACGAAAAGAATCAAATTGAATCGAAAGGAATCGAATCGAAAAGAATCGAATCAAAGAGAAAAGACTCGAATCGAATGGAAAAGAATAGAATCAAAAAGAATCGAATTGAAACAAAAAGAATCGAATTGAATTGAATCGAAAAGAATCGAATGGAATCGAATCGAAAAGAATCGAATTGAATTAAATCGAAGAGAATCGAATCGAATTGAATTGAATCGAAGAGAATCGAATCGAATAGAAAAGAATCAAATCGAAATGAATCGATTTGAAACGAAAAGAATCGAATCGAATCAAATTGAATGAAAAGAATTGAATCGAATCAAAAAGAATTGAATCAAAAAGAATCAAACCGAAACAAAAAGAATCAAACCGAATTGAAAAGAATCTAACTGAATAGAATCGAAAAGAATCGACGTACCGAATCGAATCCAATCGAAAAAAATCTAATCGTATCAAATCGAATCGAAAAGAATTGAAATGAATAGAATAGAAAAGATTCGAATCAAATCAAAAACAATCAAATCGAGTAATATCGAATCGAAAAGAATCGAATCGAAAAGAATCGAATCGAATGGAAAAGAATTGAATTGAATCAAAAAGAATTGATTCAAATCAAAAAGAATCGAATCGATTCGAATCGAAAAGACTCGAATCGAAAAGAATCGAAAAGAATCGAATCGAATCAAAAAGGATCGAATCGCAAAGAACCGAATCTAAAGAAAAGGAATCGAATCGAATCGAAACGAATAGAATCGAAAAGAATCGATTTGAATCGAAATGAAAAGAATCGTATCGAATCAAATCGAAAAAAATCAAATGGAATCGAATCGAATCGTATCGAAAAGAATCAAATCAAATGAAAAGAATCGAATCGAATAGAAAAGAATCGAATTGATTGGAATCGACTCGAAAACAATCTAATTGAATTGAAAGGAATCGAATCAAATTTAATGGAATCGACAAGAATCGTATCAAATCAAAAAGATCGAATCGAAATGAATCAATTCGAAAAGAATCAAATCGAATCGAATCGAAAAGAATCGAATCGAAAAGAATTGAATTGAAAAGAATCGAATTGAATCGAATTGAAAAGACTCGAATCGAATTAAAAGAATCGAATCGAATCGAAAAGAATCGAATCGAATCGGAAAGAATTGAATTGGAATGAATCGATTTGAATCGAATTGAAAAGAATCGAATCGAAAAAATCGAATCGAAAAGAACTGAGTTGAGTTGAATCGAATCGAAAAGATTCGAATCGAATCGTGTCGAATCAAAAAGATGGAATCGAAACGAATCGAATCGAATCGAATCGAAAAGAATCGAATAGATAGCAAAGAATCAAATCGAATAGAAAAGAATTTGAATCGAATTGAAACGATTCGAAAAAATCGAAACTAATCGAATCATCGAATGGAAAAGAATCGAATCGAATCAAAAAGAATCGAAACGAACTGAATCGAAAGAATCGAATCGAACAGAATCGAAAAGAATTGAATCGTAATGTAACAAATCGAATCCAAATGATCGAATCAAGCCAAGTCGAAAAGAATTGAATCGAAAAGAATCGAATCAAAATGAAAAGAATCGAATAGAATCGAATTGAAAATAATCGAATTGAACCGAATCAAATAGAATAGAATCGAACAGAATTGAATCGAATGAAAAGAATCTTATCGAATCGATTCGAAAAGAATTGAATCGAATCGAATGGAGAAGAATCAAATCAAATGGAATCGAAAAGAATCGAATCAAAGAGAATCTAATCGAAACGAAAAGAATCAATCGAATCGAAAAGAATCGAATCGAAACGAAAAGTGTCGAATCGAATCGAATCGAAAAGAATCGAATCGAACCGAAAAGAATCAAATCGAATCGAAAAGAATCGAATTGAATTGAATCGTAATGAAAAGAATCGAATCGAATCGAAAGAATCAAATCGAATCGAAAACAATTGAATCGAATGCAATCAAATCGAAAAGAATCGAATCGAATTGAAAAGAATCAAATCGAATTGATTGAATCGAAAAGAATCGAATCGAATCGAATCGCATCGAATCGAAAATAATAGAATTGAATAAAAATAATCGAATCGAATTGAGAATAATTGGAATTGAATTGAATCGATAATCGAATCGAATCAAATCGAGTCGAATCGAAACTAATCGAATCGAATCAAATCGATTCGAAAAAATCGAATCAGATTGCAACGAATCGAATCATATTGAATTGATTTGAATTGAAATGAATCGAATCTAATCAAATCAAAAAGAATCGAATCCAAAGAATCGAATTGTAGAAAATCAAATCAAAACAAAAAGATTCAAATCGAAACGAATCAAATTGAAAAGAATCGAATCGAATCGAATCGAAAAGAATCGAATCGAATCGAAAAGAATCGAATAGAAAAGAATCGTATCGAATCAAATCTAAAAGAATCGAATCGAATCGAATCAAAAAGAATCGAATCGAATTGATTCGCATCGAAAAGAATCGAATCGTATCGAATCGAAAAGAATCGAATCTATTCTAATCGAATGGAATTGAATCAAAAAGAATCGAATCGAATTGAAACGAAAAGAATCGAATAGATTCGAATTGAAACAAATCGAAAAAAATCAAAACGAATCAAATCACATCGAGTGGAAAAGAATCGAATCAAATAGAAAAGAATCGAATTGAATCGAACTGAATCGAAAAGAATCGAATAGATCAAATCAAAAAGAATCGAATCGATTCGAGATGAACCGAGTAGAATCGAGTCGAAGTGAAAAGAATTGAATCGAATCGAATCGAAAAGAATCTAATCGAAACGAAAAGAATCGAATCGAAGAGAATCTAATCGAAATGAAAAGAATCAAATCGAATCGAAAAGAATCGAATCGAAACGAAAACTGTCGAATCGAATCGAATCGAAAAGAATCGAGTTGAATAGAAAAGAATCGAATCGAATAAAATCGATAAGATTTGAATCAAATCCAATAGAATCGAAAAGATTCGAATCGAATTGAAAAGAAACGAACCGAAGTGAAAAGAATCGAATCGAATCGAAAGAATCAAATCGAAAAAAAATCGAATCGAAATTAAAAGAATCGAATCGAATCAAAGCATAAAGAATCGAATCTAATTGAATCGAAAGAATCGATTGAATCAAATAGAGAAGAATCTAATGGTAAGGAATCGAATCGAAAAGAATCCAATTGTATTGAATCGAATCGAAAAGAAATGAATTGAATAGATTATAAAAGAATCGAATCGAAAGGAATCGACTCGAAACGTAAAGAATCGAATCGAAAAAATTGAATAGATCGAAGAATTGAATAGAAATGAATCGAATCGAAATGAAAAGAATTGAATCGAATCGAATCGAAAACAATCGAATCAAAAACAATCGAATTGAAACAAAAGAATCGCATTGTATTTAATCGAATCAAAAAATCTAATTGAATCGAATCGAAAAGAATCGATTTGAAATGAAAAGAATCTAATCGAATTGATAGAAAATTGAATCGAATCGAAAACAATCGAATCGAATCGAAAAGAATCGAATTGTATGGAAACGAATCGAAAAGAATCTAATTGAGTAGAAAAGAATCAAATCAAATTTAATGGAATCGAAAAGAACCGAATAGCATCGAATTGAATCGAATCGAAAAGAATCGAAACGAATTGAATCGAAAAGCATTGAGTCGAATCAAATCGAAAAGAATCGAATCGTATCAAATTGAAAAGAATCGAATCGATCTGAAAAGAATTGAATCGAATTGAATCGAATCGAAAAGAATCAAATTGAAACGAAAAGAATCAAATCGAATAGCAAAGAATCGAATCGAAACGAATCGATTTGAAAAGAGCCGAATCGAATCGAATTGAATGAAATATTCGAATCGAATCGAAAAGAATCTAATCTAATGAAATCCAAAAGAATCAAATCGAAACAAATAGAATCAAACCGAATGGAATTGAATCGAAAAGAGTCGATTCGAATCAAATTGGAATGAAAAGAATTGAATCGAATCGAATAAAAAACAAGTGAATCGAATAGAATAGAAAAGAAGAGAATCGAAACGAAAAGAATCAAATTGAATCGAAAGGAATCGAATCGAAAAGAATCGAATCAAAGAGAAAAGACTCGAATCGAATGGAAAAGAATAGAATCAAAAAGAATCGAATTGAAACAAAAAGAATCGAATTGAATTGAATCGAAAAGAATCGAATGGAATCGAATCGAAAAGAATCGAATTGAATTAAATCGAAGAGAATCGAATCGAATTGAATTGAATCGAAGAGAATCGAATCGAATAGAAAAGAATCAAATCGAAATGAATCGATTTGAAACGAAAAGAATCGAATCGAATCAAATTGAATGAAAAGAATTGAATCGAATCAAAAAGAATTGAATCAAAAAGAATCAAACCGAAACAAAAAGAATCAAACCGAATTGAAAAGAATCTAACTGAATAGAATCGAAAAGAATCGACGTACCGAATCGAATCCAATCGAAAAAAATCTAATCGTATCAAATCGAATCGAAAAGAATTGAAATGAATAGAATAGAAAAGATTCGAATCAAATCAAAAACAATCAAATCGAGTAATATCGAATCGAAAAGAATCGAATCGAAAAGAATCGAATCGAATGGAAAAGAATTGAATTGAATCAAAAAGAATTGATTCAAATCAAAAAGAATCGAATCGATTCGAATCGAAAAGACTCGAATCGAAAAGAATCGAATCGAATCAAAAAGGATCGAATCGCAAAGAACCGAATCTAAAGAAAAGGAATCGAATCGAATCGAAACGAATAGAATCGAAAAGAATCGATTTGAATCGAAATGAAAAGAATCGTATCGAATCAAATCGAAAAAAATCAAATGGAATCGAATCGAATCGTATCGAAAAGAATCAAATCAAATGAAAAGAATCGAATCGAATAGAAAAGAATCGAATTGATTGGAATCGACTCGAAAACAATCTAATTGAATTGAAAGGAATCGAATCAAATTTAATGGAATCGACAAGAATCGTATCAAATCAAAAAGATCGAATCGAAATGAATCAATTCGAAAAGAATCAAATCGAATCGAATCGAAAAGAATCGAATCGAAAAGAATTGAATTGAAAAGAATCGAATTGAATCGAATTGAAAAGACTCGAATCGAATTAAAAGAATCGAATCGAATCGAAAAGAATCGAATCGAATCGGAAAGAATTGAATTGGAATGAATCGATTTGAATCGAATTGAAAAGAATCGAATCGAAAAAATCGAATCGAAAAGAACTGAGTTGAGTTGAATCGAATCGAAAAGATTCGAATCGAATCGTGTCGAATCAAAAAGATGGAATCGAAACGAATCGAATCGAATCGAATCGAAAAGAATCGAATAGATAGCAAAGAATCAAATCGAATAGAAAAGAATTTGAATCGAATTGAAACGATTCGAAAAAATCGAAACTAATCGAATCATCGAATGGAAAAGAATCGAATCGAATCAAAAAGAATCGAAACGAACTGAATCGAAAGAATCGAATCGAACAGAATCGAAAAGAATTGAATCGTGATGTAACAAATCGAATCCAAATGATCGAATCAAGCCAAGTCGAAAAGAATTGAATCGAAAAGAATCGAATCAAAATGAAAAGAATCGAATAGAATCGAATTGAAAATAATCGAATTGAACCGAATCAAATAGAATAGAATCGAACAGAATTGAATCGAATGAAAAGAATCTTATCGAATCGATTCGAAAAGAATTGAATCGAATCGAATGGAGAAGAATCAAATCAAATGGAATCGAAAAGAATCGAATCAAAGAGAATCTAATCGAAACGAAAAGAATCAATCGAATCGAAAAGAATCGAATCGAAACGAAAAGTGTCGAATCGAATCGAATCGAAAAGAATCGAATCGAACCGAAAAGAATCAAATCGAATCGAAAAGAATCGAATTGAATTGAATCGTAATGAAAAGAATCGAATCGAATCGAAAGAATCAAATCGAATCGAAAACAATTGAATCGAATGCAATCAAATCGAAAAGAATCGAATCGAATTGAAAAGAATCAAATCGAATTGATTGAATCGAAAAGAATCGAATCGAATCGAATCGCATCGAATCGAAAATAATAGAATTGAATAAAAATAATCGAATCGAATTGAGAATAATTGGAATTGAATTGAATCGATAATCGAATCGAAACTAATCGAATCGAATCAAATCGATTCGAAAAAATCGAATCAGATTGCAACGAATCGAATCATATTGAATTGATTTGAATTGAAATGAATCGAATCTAATCAAATCAAAAAGAATCGAATCCAAAGAATCGAATTGTAGAAAATCAAATCAAAACAAAAAGATTCAAATCGAAACGAATCAAATTGAAAAGAATCGAATCGAATCGAATCGAAAAGAATCGAATCGAATCGAAAAGAATCGAATAGAAAAGAATCGTATCGAATCAAATCTAAAAGAATCGAATCGAATCGAATAAAAAAGAATCGAATCGAATTGATTCGCATCGAAAAGAATCGAATCGTATCGAATCGAAAAGAATCGAATCTATTCGAATCGAATGGAATTGAATCAAAAAGAATCGAATCGAATTGAAACGAAAAGAATCGAATAGATTCGAATTGAAACAAATCGAAAAAAATCCAAAACGAATCAAATCACATCGAGTGGAAAAGAATCGAATCAAATAGAAAAGAATCGAATTGAATCGAACTGAATCGAAAAGAATCGAATAGATCAAATCAAAAAGAATCGAATCGATTCGAGATGAACCGAGTAGAATCGAGTCGAAGTGAAAAGAATTGAATCGAATCGAATCGAAAAGAATCTAATCGAAACGAAAGAATCGAATCGAAGAGAATCTAATCGAAATGAAAAGAATCAAATCGAATCGAAAAGAATCGAATCGAAACGAAAACTGTCGAATCGAATCGAATCGAAAAGAATCGAGTTGAATAGAAAAGAATCGAATCGAATAAAATCGATAAGATTTGAATCAAATCCAATAGAATCGAAAAGATTCGAATCGAATTGAAAAGAAACGAACCGAAGTGAAAAGAATCGAATCGAATCGAAAGAATCAAATCGAAAAAAAAATCGAATCGAAATTAAAAGAATCGAATCGAATCAAAGCATAAAGAATCGAATCTAATTGAATCGAAAGAATCGATTGAATCAAATAGAGAAGAATCTAATGGTAAGGAATCGAATCGAAAAGAATCCAATTGTATTGAATCGAATCGAAAAGAAATGAATTGAATAGATTATAAAAGAATCGAATCGAAAGGAATCGACTCGAAACGTAAAGAATCGAATCGAAAAAATTGAATAGATCGAAGAATTGAATAGAAATGAATCGAATCGAAATGAAAAGAATTGAATCGAATCGAATCGAAAACAATCGAATCAAAAACAATCGAATTGAAACAAAAGAATCGCATTGTATTTAATCGAATCAAAAAATCTAATTGAATCGAATCGAAAAGAATCGATTTGAAATGAAAAGAATCTAATCGAATTGATAGAAAATTGAATCGAATCGAAAACAATCGAATCGAATGGAAAAGAATCGAATTGTATGGAAACGAATCGAAAAGAATCTAATTGAGTAGAAAAGAATCAAATCAAATTTAATGGAATCGAAAAGAACCGAATAGCATCGAATTGAATCGAATCGAAAAGAATCGAAACGAATTGAATCGAAAAGCATTGAGTCGAATCAAATCGAAAAGAATCGAATCGTATCAAATTGAAAAGAATCGAATCGATCTGAAAAGAATTGAATCGAATCGAAAAGAATCAAATTGAAACGAAAAGAATCAAATCGAATAGCAAAGAATCGAATCGAAACGAATCGATTTGAAAAGAGCCGAATCGAATCGAATTGAATGAAATATTCGAATCGAATCGAAAAGAATCTAATCTAATGAAATCCAAAAGAATCAAATCGAAACAAATAGAATCAAACCGAATGGAATTGAATCGAAAAGAGTCGATTCGAATCAAATTGGAATGAAAAGAATTGAATCGAATCGAATAAAAAACAAGTGAATCGAATAGAATAGAAAAGAAGAGAATCGAAACGAAAAGAATCAAATTGAATCGAAAGGAATCGAATCGAAAAGAATCGAATCAAAGAGAAAAGACTCGAATCGAATGGAAAAGAATAGAATCAAAAAGAATCGAATTGAAACAAAAAGAATCGAATTGAATTGAATCGAAAAGAATCGAATGGAATCGAATCGAAAAGAATCGAATTGAATTAAATCGAAGAGAATCGAATCGAATTGAATTGAATCGAAGAGAATCGAATCGAATAGAAAAGAATCAAATCGAAATGAATCGATTTGAAACGAAAAGAATCGAATCGAATCAAATTGAATGAAAAGAATTGAATCGAATCAAAAAGAATTGAATCAAAAAGAATCAAACCGAAACAAAAAGAATCAAACCGAATTGAAAAGAATCTAACTGAATAGAATCGAAAAGAATCGACGTACCGAATCGAATCCAATCGAAAAAAATCTAATCGTATCAAATCGAATCGAAAAGAATTGAAATGAATAGAATAGAAAAGATTCGAATCGAATCAAAAACAATCAAATCGAGTAATATCGAATCGAAAAGAATCGAATCGAAAAGAATCGAATCGAATGGAAAAGAATTGAATTGAATCAAAAAGAATTGATTCAAATCAAAAAGAATCGAATCGATTCGAATCGAAAAGACTCGAATCGAAAATCGAAAGAATCGAATCGAATCAAAAAGGATCGAATCGCAAAGAACCGAATCTAAAGAAAAGGAATCGAATCGAATCGAAACGAATAGAATCGAAAAGAATCGATTTGAATCGAAATGAAAAGAATCGTATCGAATCAAATCGAAAAAAATCAAATGGAATCGAATCGAATCGTATCGAAAAGAATCAAATCAAATGAAAAGAATCGAATCGAATAGAAAAGAATCGAATTGATTGGAATCGACTCGAAAACAATCTAATTGAATTGAAAGGAATCGAATCAAATTTAATGGAATCGACAAGAATCGTATCAAATCAAAAAGATCGAATCGAAATGAATCAATTCGAAAAGAATCAAATCGAATCGAATCGAAAAGAATCGAATCGAAAAGAATTGAATTGAAAAGAATCGAATTGAATCGAATTGAAAAGACTCGAATCGAATTAAAAGAATCGAATCGAATCGAAAAGAATCGAATCGAATCGGAAAGAATTGAATTGGAATGAATCGATTTGAATCGAATTGAAAAGAATCGAATCGAAAAAATCGAATCGAAAAGAACTGAGTTGAGTTGAATCGAATCGAAAAGATTCGAATCGAATCGTGTCGAATCAAAAAGATGGAATCGAAACGAATCGAATCGAATCGAATCGAAAAGAATCGAATAGATAGCAAAGAATCAAATCGAATAGAAAAGAATTTGAATCGAATTGAAACGATTCGAAAAAATCGAAACTAATCGAATCATCGAATGGAAAAGAATCGAATCGAATCAAAAAGAATCGAAACGAACTGAATCGAAAGAATCGAATCGAACAGAATCGAAAAGAATTGAATCGTAATGTAACAAATCGAATCCAAATGATCGAATCAAGCCAAGTCGAAAAGAATTGAATCGAAAAGAATCGAATCAAAATGAAAAGAATCGAATAGAATCGAATTGAAAAGAATCGAATTGAACCGAATCAAATAGAATAGAATCGAACAGAATTGAATCGAATGAAAAGAATCTTATCGAATCGATTCGAAAAGAATTGAATCGAATCGAATGGAGAAGAATCAAATCAAATGGAATCGAAAAGAATCGAATCAAAGAGAATCTAATCGAAACGAAAAGAATCAATCGAATCGAAAAGAATCGAATCGAAACGAAAAGTGTCGAATCGAATCGAATCGAAAAGAATCGAATCGAACCGAAAAGAATCAAATCGAATCGAAAAGAATCGAATTGAATTGAATCGTAATGAAAAGAATCGAATCGAATCGAAAGAATCAAATCGAATCGAAAACAATTGAATCGAATGCAATCAAATCGAAAAGAATCGAATCGAATTGAAAAGAATCAAATCGAATTGATTGAATCGAAAAGAATCGAATCGAATCGAATCGCATCGAATCGAAAATAATAGAATTGAATAAAAATAATCGAATCGAATTGAGAATAATTGGAATTGAATTGAATCGATAATCGAATCGAAACTAATCGAATCGAATCAAATCGATTCGAAAAAATCGAATCAGATTGCAACGAATCGAATCATATTGAATTGATTTGAATTGAAATGAATCGAATCTAATCAAATCAAAAAGAATCGAATCCAAAGAATCGAATTGTAGAAAATCAAATCAAAACAAAAAGATTCAAATCGAAACGAATCAAATTGAAAAGAATCGAATCGAATCGAATCAAAAAGAATCGAATCGAATTGATTCGCATCGAAAAGAATCGAATCGTATCGAATCGAAAAGAATCGAATCTATTCGAATCGAATGGAATTGAATCAAAAAGAATCGAATCGAATTGAAACGAAAAGAATCGAATAGATTCGAATTGGAACAAATCGAAAAAAATCAAAACGAATCAAATCACATCGAGTGGAAAAGAATCGAATCAAATAGAAAAGAATCGAATTGAATCGAACTGAATCGAAAAGAATCGAATAGATCAAATCAAAAAGAATCGAATCGATTCGAGATGAACCGAGTAGAATCGAGTCGAAGTGAAAAGAATTGAATCGAATCGAATCGAAAAGAATCTAATCGAAACGAAAAGAATCGAATCGAAGAGAATCTAATCGAAATGAAAAGAATCAAATCGAATCGAAAAGAATCGAATCGAAACGAAAACTGTCGAATCGAATCGAATCGAAAAGAATCGAGTTGAATAGAAAAGAATCGAATCGAATAAAATCGATAAGATTTGAATCAAATCCAATAGAATCGAAAAGATTCGAATCGAATTGAAAAGAAACGAACCGAAGTGAAAAGAATCGAATCGAATCGAAAGAATCAAATCGAAAAAAAAATCGAATCGAAATTAAAAGAATCGAATCGAATCAAAGCATAAAGAATCGAATCTAATTGAATCGAAAGAATCGATTGAATCAAATAGAGAAGAATCTAATGGTAAGGAATCGAATCGAAAAGAATCCAATTGTATTGAATCGAATCGAAAAGAAATGAATTGAATAGATTATAAAAGAATCGAATCGAAAGGAATCGACTCGAAACGTAAAGAATCGAATCGAAAAAATTGAATAGATCGAAGAATTGAATAGAAATGAATCGAATCGAAATGAAAAGAATTGAATCGAATCGAATCGAAAACAATCGAATCAAAAACAATCGAATTGAAACAAAAGAATCGCATTGTATTTAATCGAATCAAAAAAATCTAATTGAATCGAATCGAAAAGAATCGATTTGAAATGAAAAGAATCTAATCGAATTGATAGAAAATTGAATCGAATCGAAAACAATCGAATCGAATGGAAAAGAATCGAATTGTATGGAAACGAATCGAAAAGAATCTAATTGAGTAGAAAAGAATCAAATCAAATTTAATGGAATCGAAAAGAACCGAATAGCATCGAATTGAATCGAATCGAAAAGAATCGAAACGAATTGAATCGAAAAGCATTGAGTCGAATCAAATCGAAAAGAATCGAATCGTATCAAATTGAAAAGAATCGAATCGATCTGAAAAGAATTGAATCGAATCGAAAAGAATCAAATTGAAACGAAAAGAATCAAATCGAATAGCAAAGAATCGAATCGAAACGAATCGATTTGAAAAGAGCCGAATCGAATCGAATTGAATGAAATATTCGAATCGAATCGAAAAGAATCTAATCTAATGAAATCCAAAAGAATCAAATCGAAACAAATAGAATCAAACCGAATGGAATTGAATCGAAAAGAGTCGATTCGAATCAAATTGGAATGAAAAGAATTGAATCGAATCGAATAAAAAACAAGTGAATCGAATAGAATAGAAAAGAAGAGAATCGAAACGAAAAGAATCAAATTGAATCGAAAGGAATCGAATCGAAAAGAATCGAATCAAAGAGAAAAGACTCGAATCGAATGGAAAAGAATAGAATCAAAAAGAATCGAATTGAAACAAAAAGAATCGAATTGAATTGAATCGAAAAGAATCGAATGGAATCGAATCGAAAAGAATCGAATTGAATTAAATCGAAGAGAATCGAATCGAATTGAATTGAATCGAAGAGAATCGAATCGAATAGAAAAGAATCAAATCGAAATGAATCGATTTGAAACGAAAAGAATCGAATCGAATCAAATTGAATGAAAAGAATTGAATCGAATCAAAAAGAATTGAATCAAAAAGAATCAAACCGAAACAAAAAGAATCAAACCGAATTGAAAAGAATCTAACTGAATAGAATCGAAAAGAATCGACGTACCGAATCGAATCCAATCGAAAAAAATCTAATCGTATCAAATCGAATCGAAAAGAATTGAAATGAATAGAATAGAAAAGATTCGAATCGAATCAAAAACAATCAAATCGAGTAATATCGAATCGAAAAGAATCGAATCGAAAAGAATCGAATCGAATGGAAAAGAATTGAATTGAATCAAAAAGAATTGATTCAAATCAAAAAGAATCGAATCGATTCGAATCGAAAAGACTCGAATCGAAAAGAATCGAATCGAATCAAAAAGGATCGAATCGCAAAGAACCGAATCTAAAGAAAAGGAATCGAATCGAATCGAAACGAATAGAATCGAAAAGAATCGATTTGAATCGAAATGAAAAGAATCGTATCGAATCAAATCGAAAAAAATCAAATGGAATCGAATCGAATCGTATCGAAAAGAATCAAATCAAATGAAAAGAATCGAATCGAATAGAAAAGAATCGAATTGATTGGAATCGACTCGAAAACAATCTAATTGAATTGAAAGGAATCGAATCAAATTTAATGGAATCGACAAGAATCGTATCAAATCAAAAAGATCGAATCGAAATGAATCAATTCGAAAAGAATCAAATCGAATCGAATCGAAAAGAATCGAATCGAAAAGAATTGAATTGAAAAGAATCGAATTGAATCGAATTGAAAAGACTCGAATCGAATTAAAAGAATCGAATCGAATCGAAAAGAATCGAATCGAATCGGAAAGAATTGAATTGGAATGAATCGATTTGAATCGAATTGAAAAGAATCGAATCGAAAAAATCGAATCGAAAAGAACTGAGTTGAGTTGAATCGAATCGAAAAGATTCGAATCGAATCGTGTCGAATCAAAAAGATGGAATCGAAACGAATCGAATCGAATCGAATCGAAAAGAATCGAATAGATAGCAAAGAATCAAATCGAATAGAAAAGAATTTGAATCGAATTGAAACGATTCGAAAAAATCGAAACTAATCGAATCATCGAATGGAAAAGAATCGAATCGAATCAAAAAGAATCGAAACGAACTGAATCGAAAGAATCGAATCGAACAGAATCGAAAAGAATTGAATCGTAATGTAACAAATCGAATCCAAATGATCGAATCAAGCCAAGTCGAAAAGAATTGAATCGAAAAGAATCGAATCAAAATGAAAAGAATCGAATAGAATCGAATTGAAAAGAATCGAATTGAACCGAATCAAATAGAATAGAATCGAACAGAATTGAATCGAATGAAAAGAATCTTATCGAATCGATTCGAAAAGAATTGAATCGAATCGAATGGAGAAGAATCAAATCAAATGGAATCGAAAAGAATCGAATCAAAGAGAATCTAATCGAAACGAAAAGAATCAATCGAATCGAAAAGAATCGAATCGAAACGAAAAGTGTCGAATCGAATCGAAAAGAATCGAATTGAATTGAATCGTAATGAAAAGAATCGAATCGAATCGAAAGAATCAAATCGAATCGAAAACAATTGAATCGAATGCAATCAAATCGAAAAGAATCGAATCGAATTGAAAAGAATCAAATCGAATTGATTGAATCGAAAAGAATCGAATCGAATCGAATCGCATCGAATCGAAAATAATAGAATTGAATAAAAATAATCGAATCGAATTGAGAATAATTGGAATTGAATTGAATCGATAATCGAATCGAAACTAATCGAATCGAATCAAATCGATTCGAAAAAATCGAATCAGATTGCAACGAATCGAATCATATTGAATTGATTTGAATTGAAATGAATCGAATCTAATCAAATCAAAAAGAATCGAATCCAAAGAATCGAATTGTAGAAAATCAAATCAAAACAAAAAGATTCAAATCGAAACGAATCAAATTGAAAAGAATCGAATCGAATCGAATCAAAAAGAATCGAATCGAATTGATTCGCATCGAAAAGAATCGAATCGTATCGAATCGAAAAGAATCGAATCTATTCGAATCGAATGGAATTGAATCAAAAAGAATCGAATCGAATTGAAACGAAAAGAATCGAATAGATTCGAATTGGAACAAATCGAAAAAAATCAAAACGAATCAAATCACATCGAGTGGAAAAGAATCGAATCAAATAGAAAAGAATCGAATTGAATCGAACTGAATCGAAAAGAATCGAATAGATCAAATCAAAAAGAATCGAATCGATTCGAGATGAACCGAGTAGAATCGAGTCGAAGTGAAAAGAATTGAATCGAATCGAATCGAAAAGAATCTAATCGAAACGAAAAGAATCGAATCGAAGAGAATCTAATCGAAATGAAAAGAATCAAATCGAATCGAAAAGAATCGAATCGAAACGAAAACTGTCGAATCGAATCGAATCGAAAAGAATCGAGTTGAATAGAAAAGAATCGAATCGAATAAAATCGATAAGATTTGAATCAAATCCAATAGAATCGAAAAGATTCGAATCGAATTGAAAAGAAACGAACCGAAGTGAAAAGAATCGAATCGAATCGAAAGAATCAAATCGAAAAAAAAATCGAATCGAAATTAAAAGAATCGAATCGAATCAAAGCATAAAGAATCGAATCTAATTGAATCGAAAGAATCGATTGAATCAAATAGAGAAGAATCTAATGGTAAGGAATCGAATCGAAAAGAATCCAATTGTATTGAATCGAATCGAAAAGAAATGAATTGAATAGATTATAAAAGAATCGAATCGAAAGGAATCGACTCGAAACGTAAAGAATCGAATCGAAAAAATTGAATAGATCGAAGAATTGAATAGAAATGAATCGAATCGAAATGAAAAGAATTGAATCGAATCGAATCGAAAACAATCGAATCAAAAACAATCGAATTGAAACAAAAGAATCGCATTGTATTTAATCGAATCAAAAAAATCTAATTGAATCGAATCGAAAAGAATCGATTTGAAATGAAAAGAATCTAATCGAATTGATAGAAAATTGAATCGAATCGAAAACAATCGAATCGAATGGAAAAGAATCGAATTGTATGGAAACGAATCGAAAAGAATCTAATTGAGTAGAAAAGAATCAAATCAAATTTAATGGAATCGAAAAGAACCGAATAGCATCGAATTGAATCGAATCGAAAAGAATCGAAACGAATTGAATCGAAAAGCATTGAGTCGAATCAAATCGAAAAGAATCGAATCGTATCAAATTGAAAAGAATCGAATCGATCTGAAAAGAATTGAATCGAATCGAAAAGAATCAAATTGAAACGAAAAGAATCAAATCGAATAGCAAAGAATCGAATCGAAACGAATCGATTTGAAAAGAGCCGAATCGAATCGAATTGAATGAAATATTCGAATCGAATCGAAAAGAATCTAATCTAATGAAATCCAAAAGAATCAAATCGAAACAAATAGAATCAAACCGAATGGAATTGAATCGAAAAGAGTCGATTCGAATCAAATTGGAATGAAAAGAATTGAATCGAATCGAATAAAAAACAAGTGAATCGAATAGAATAGAAAAGAAGAGAATCGAAACGAAAAGAATCAAATTGAATCGAAAGGAATCGAATCGAAAAGAATCGAATCAAAGAGAAAAGACTCGAATCGAATGGAAAAGAATAGAATCAAAAAGAATCGAATTGAAACAAAAAGAATCGAATTGAATTGAATCGAAAAGAATCGAATGGAATCGAATCGAAAAGAATCGAATTGAATTAAATCGAAGAGAATCGAATCGAATTGAATTGAATCGAAGAGAATCGAATCGAATAGAAAAGAATCAAATCGAAATGAATCGATTTGAAACGAAAAGAATCGAATCGAATCAAATTGAATGAAAAGAATTGAATCGAATCAAAAAGAATTGAATCAAAAAGAATCAAACCGAAACAAAAAGAATCAAACCGAATTGAAAAGAATCTAACTGAATAGAATCGAAAAGAATCGACGTACCGAATCGAATCCAATCGAAAAAAATCTAATCGTATCAAATCGAATCGAAAAGAATTGAAATGAATAGAATAGAAAAGATTCGAATCGAATCAAAAACAATCAAATCGAGTAATATCGAATCGAAAAGAATCGAATCGAAAAGAATCGAATCGAATGGAAAAGAATTGAATTGAATCAAAAAGAATTGATTCAAATCAAAAAGAATCGAATCGATTCGAATCGAAAAGACTCGAATCGAAAAGAATCGAATCGAATCAAAAAGGATCGAATCGCAAAGAACCGAATCTAAAGAAAAGGAATCGAATCGAATCGAAACGAATAGAATCGAAAAGAATCGATTTGAATCGAAATGAAAAGAATCGTATCGAATCAAATCGAAAAAAATCAAATGGAATCGAATCGAATCGTATCGAAAAGAATCAAATCAAATGAAAAGAATCGAATCGAATAGAAAAGAATCGAATTGAAAGGAATCGAATCAAATTTAATGGAATCGACAAGAATCGTATCAAATCAAAAAGATCGAATCGAAATGAATCAATTCGAAAAGAATCAAATCGAATCGAATCGAAAAGAATCGAATCGAAAAGAATTGAATTGAAAAGAATCGAATTGAATCGAATTGAAAAGACTCGAATCGAATTAAAAGAATCGAATCGAATCGAAAAGAATCGAATCGAATCGGAAAGAATTGAATTGGAATGAATCGATTTGAATCGAATTGAAAAGAATCGAATCGAAAAAATCGAATCGAAAAGAACTGAGTTGAGTTGAATCGAATCGAAAAGATTCGAATCGAATCGTGTCGAATCAAAAAGATGGAATCGAAACGAATCGAATCGAATCGAATCGAAAAGAATCGAATAGATAGCAAAGAATCAAATCGAATAGAAAAGAATTTGAATCGAATTGAAACGATTCGAAAAAATCGAAACTAATCGAATCATCGAATGGAAAAGAATCGAATCGAATCAAAAAGAATCGAAACGAACTGAATCGAAAGAATCGAATCGAACAGAATCGAAAAGAATTGAATCGTAATGTAACAAATCGAATCCAAATGATCGAATCAAGCCAAGTCGAAAAGAATTGAATCGAAAAGAATCGAATCAAAATGAAAAGAATCGAATAGAATCGAATTGAAAAGAATCGAATTGAACCGAATCAAATAGAATAGAATCGAACAGAATTGAATCGAATGAAAAGAATCTTATCGAATCGATTCGAAAAGAATTGAATCGAATCGAATGGAGAAGAATCAAATCAAATGGAATCGAAAAGAATCGAATCAAAGAGAATCTAATCGAAACGAAAAGAATCAATCGAATCGAAAAGAATCGAATCGAAACGAAAAGTGTCGAATCGAATCGAAAAGAATCGAATTGAATTGAATCGTAATGAAAAGAATCGAATCGAATCGAAGAATCAAATCGAATCGAAAACAATTGAATCGAATGCAATCAAATCGAAAAGAATCGAATCGAATTGAAAAGAATCAAATCGAATTGATTGAATCGAAAAGAATCGAATCGAATCGAATCGCATCGAATCGAAAATAATAGAATTGAATAAAAATAATCGAATCGAATTGAGAATAATTGGAATTGAATTGAATCGATAATCGAATCGAAACTAATCGAATCGAATCAAATCGATTCGAAAAAATCGAATCAGATTGCAACGAATCGAATCATATTGAATTGATTTGAATTGAAATGAATCGAATCTAATCAAATCAAAAAGAATCGAATCCAAAGAATCGAATTGTAGAAAATCAAATCAAAACAAAAAGATTCAAATCGAAACGAATCAAATTGAAAAGAATCGAATCGAATCGAATCAAAAAGAATCGAATCGAATTGATTCGCATCGAAAAGAATCGAATCGTATCGAATCGAAAAGAATCGAATCTATTCGAATCGAATGGAATTGAATCAAAAAGAATCGAATCGAATTGAAACGAAAAGAATCGAATAGATTCGAATTGGAACAAATCGAAAAAAATCAAAACGAATCAAATCACATCGAGTGGAAAAGAATCGAATCAAATAGAAAAGAATCGAATTGAATCGAACTGAATCGAAAAGAATCGAATAGATCAAATCAAAAAGAATCGAATCGATTCGAGATGAACCGAGTAGAATCGAGTCGAAGTGAAAAGAATTGAATCGAATCGAATCGAAAAGAATCTAATCGAAACGAAAAGAATCGAATCGAAGAGAATCTAATCGAAATGAAAAGAATCAAATCGAATCGAAAAGAATCGAATCGAAACGAAAAACTGTCGAATCGAATCGAATCGAAAAGAATCGAGTTGAATAGAAAAGAATCGAATCGAATAAAATCGATAAGATTTGAATCAAATCCAATAGAATCGAAAAGATTCGAATCGAATTGAAAAGAAACGAACCGAAGTGAAAAGAATCGAATCGAATCGAAAGAATCAAATCGAAAAAAAAATCGAATCGAAATTAAAAGAATCGAATCGAATCAAAGCATAAAGAATCGAATCTAATTGAATCGAAAGAATCGATTGAATCAAATAGAGAAGAATCTAATGGTAAGGAATCGAATCGAAAAGAATCCAATTGTATTGAATCGAATCGAAAAGAAATGAATTGAATAGATTATAAAAGAATCGAATCGAAAGGAATCGACTCGAAACGTAAAGAATCGAATCGAAAAAATTGAATAGATCGAAGAATTGAATAGAAATGAATCGAATCGAAATGAAAAGAATTGAATCGAATCGAATCGAAAACAATCGAATCAAAAACAATCGAATTGAAACAAAAGAATCGCATTGTATTTAATCGAATCAAAAAAATCTAATTGAATCGAATCGAAAAGAATCGATTTGAAATGAAAGAATCTAATCGAATTGATAGAAAATTGAATCGAATCGAAAACAATCGAATCGAATGGAAAAGAATCGAATTGTATGGAAACGAATCGAAAAGAATCTAATTGAGTAGAAAAGAATCAAATCAAATTTAATGGAATCGAAAAGAACCGAATAGCATCGAATTGAATCGAATCGAAAAGAATCGAAACGAATTGAATCGAAAAGCATTGAGTCGAATCAAATCGAAAAGAATCGAATCGTATCAAATTGAAAAGAATCGAATCGATCTGAAAAGAATTGAATCGAATCGAAAAGAATCAAATTGAAACGAAAAGAATCAAATCGAATAGCAAAGAATCGAATCGAAACGAATCGATTTGAAGAGCCGAATCGAATCGAATTGAATGAAATATTCGAATCGAATCGAAAAGAATCTAATCTAATGAAATCCAAAAGAATCAATCGAAACAATAGAATCAAACCGAATGGAATTGAATCGAAAAGCGTCGATTCGAATCAAATTGGAATGAAAAGAATTGAATCGAATCGAATAAAAAACAAGTGAATCGAATAGAATAGAAAAGAAGAGAATCGAAACGAAAAGAATCAAATTGAATCGAAAGGAATCGAATCGAAAAGAATCGAATCAAAGAGAAAAGACTCGAATCGAATGGAAAAGAATAGAATCAAAAAGAATCGAATTGAAACAAAAAGAATCGAATTGAATTGAATCGAAAAGAATCGAATGGAATCGAATCGAAAAGAATCGAATTGAATTAAATCGAAGAGAATCGAATCGAATTGAATTGAATCGAAGAGAATCGAATCGAATAGAAAAGAATCAAATCGAAATGAATCGATTTGAAACGAAAAGAATCGAATCGAATCAAATTGAATGAAAAGAATTGAATCGAATCAAAAAGAATTGAATCAAAAAGAATCAAACCGAAACAAAAAGAATCAAAACCGAATTGAAAAGAATCTAACTGAATAGAATCGAAAAGAATCGACGTACCGAATCGAATCCAATCGAAAAAAATCTAATCGTATCAAATCGAATCGAAAAGAATTGAAATGAATAGAATAGAAAAGATTCGAATCGAATCAAAAACAATCAAATCGAGTAATATCGAATCGAAAAGAATCGAATCGAATCGAATCGAATGGAAAAGAATTGAATTGAATCAAAAAGAATTGATTCAAATCAAAAGAATCGAATCGATTCGAATCGAAAAGACTCGAATCGAAAAGAATCGAATCGAATCAAAAGGATCGAATCGCAAAGAACCGAATCTAAAGAAAAGGAATCGAATCGAATCGAAACGAATAGAATCGAAAAGAATCGATTTGAATCGAAATGAAAAGAATCGTATCGAATCAAATCGAAAAAATCAAATGGAATCGAATCGAATCGTATCGAAAAGAATCAAATCAAATGAAAAGAATCGAATCGAATAGAAAAGAATCGAATTGATTGGAATCGACTCGAAAACAATCTAATTGAATTGAAAGGAATCGAATCAAATTAATGGAATCGACAAGAATCGTATCAAATCAAAAAGATCGAATCGAAATGAATCAATTCGAAAAGAATCAAATCGAATCGAATCGAAAAGAATCGAATCGAAAAGAATTGAATTGAAAAGAATCGAATTGAATCGAATTGAAAAGACTCGAATCGAATTAAAAGAATCGAATCGAATCGAAAAGAATCGAATCGAATCGGAAAGAATTGAATTGGAATGAATCGATTTGAATCGAATTGAAAAGAATCGAATCGAAAAAATCGAATCGAAAGAACTGAGTTGAGTTGAATCGAATCGAAAAGATTCGAATCGAATCGTGTCGAATCAAAAAGATGGAATCGAAACGAATCGAATCGAATCGAATCGAAAAGAATCGAATAGATAGCAAAGAATCAAATCGAATAGAAAAGAATTTGAATCGAATTGAAACGATTCGAAAAAATCGAAACTAATCGAATCATCGAATGGAAAGAATCGAATCGAATCAAAAGAATCGAAACGAACTGAATCGAAAGAATCGAATCGAACAGAATCGAAAAGAATTGAATCGTAATGTAACAAATCGAATCCAAATGATCGAATCAAGCCAAGTCGAAAAGAATTGAATCGAAAAGAATCGAATCAAAATGAAAAGAATCGAATAGAATCGAATTGAAAAGAATCGAATTGAACCGAATCAAATAGAATAGAATCGAACAGAATTGAATCGAATGAAAGAATCTTATCGAATCGATTCGAAAAGAATTGAATCGAATCGAATGGAGAAGAATCAAATCAAATGGAATCGAAAGAATCGAATCAAAGAGAATCTAATCGAAACGAAAAGAATCAATCGAATCGAAAAGAATCGAATCGAACGAAAGTGTCGAATCGAATCGAATCGAAAGAATCGAATCGAACCGAAAAGAATCAAATCGAATCGAAAAGAATCGAATTGCATTGAATCGTAATGAAAAAGAATCGAATCGAATCGAAAGAATCAAATCGAATCGAAAACAATTGAATCGAATGCAATCAAATCGAAAAGAATCGAATCGAATTGAAAAGAAATCAAATCGAATTGATTGAATCGAAAAGAATCGAATCGAATCGAATCGCATCGAATCGAAAATAATAGAATTGAATAAAATAATCGAATCGAATTGAGAATAATTGGAATTGAATTGAATCGATAATCGAATCGGAAACTAATCGAATCGAATCAAATCGATTCGAAAAAATCGAATCAGATGCAACGAATCGACTCATATTGAATTGATTTGAATTGAAATGAATCGAATCTAATCAACTCAAAAAGAATCTGAATCCAAGAATCGAATTGTAGAAATCAAATCAAAACAAAAGATTCAAATCGAAACGAATCAAATGAAAGAATCGAATCGAATCGAATCAAAAGAATCGAATCGAATGATTAGCATCGAAAAGAATCGAATCGTATCGAATCGAAAAGAATCGAATCTATTCGAACGAATGGAATTGAATCAAAAAGAATCGAATCGAATTGAAACGAAAAGAATCGAATAGATTCGAATTGGAACAATCGAAAAAAAATCAAACGAATCAAATCACATCGAGTGGAAAAGAATCGAATCAAATAGAAAGAATCGAATTGAATCGAACTGAATCGAAAAGAATCGAATAGATCAAATCACAAAGAATCGAATCGATTCGAGATGAACCGAAGTAGAATCGAGTCGAAGTGAAAAGAATTGAATCGAATCGAATCGAAAAGAATCTAATCGAAACGAAAAGAATCGAATCGAAGAGAATCTAATCGAAATGAAAAGAATCAAATCGAATCGAAAAAGAATCGAATCGAAACGAAAAACTGTCGAATCGAATCGAATCGAAAAGAATCGAGTTGAATAGAAAAGAATCGAATCGAATAAAATCGATAAGATTTGAATCAAATCCATAGAATCGAAAAGATTCGAATCGAATTGAAAAGAAACGAACCGAAGTGAAAAGAATCGAATCGAATCGAAGGAATCAAATCGAAAAAAAATCGAATCGAAATTAAAAGAACGAATCGAATCAAAGCATAAAGAAATCGAATCTAATTGAATCGAAAGAATCGATTGAATCAAATAGAGAAGGATCTAATGGTAAGGAATCGAATCGAAAAGAATCCAATTGTATTGAATCGAATCGAAAAGAATGAATTGAATAGATTATAAAAGAATCGAATCGAAAGGAATCGACTCGAAACGTAAAGAATCGAATCGAAAAAATTGAATAGATCGAAGAATTGAATAGAAAATGAATCGAATCGAAATGAAAAGAATTGAATCGAATCGAATCGAAAACAATCGAATCAAAAACAATCGAATTGAAACAAAAGATCGCATTGTATTTAATCGAATCAAAAAAATCTAATTGAATCGAATCGAAAAGAATCGATTTGAAATGAAAAGAATCTAATCGAATTGATAGAAAATGAATCGAATCGAAAACAATCGAATCGAATGGAAAAGAATCGAATTGTATGGAAACGAATCGAAAAGAATCTAATGAGTAGAAAAGAATCAAATCAAATTTAATGGAATCGAAAAGAACCGAATAGCATCGAATTGAATCGAATCGAAAAGAATCGAAACGAATTGAATCGAAAAGCATTGAGTCGAATCAAATCGAAAGAATCGAATCGTATCAAATTGAAAAGAATCGAACGATCTGAAAAGAATGAATCGAATCGAAAAAGAATCAAATTGAAACGAAAAGAATCAAATCGAATAGCAAAGAATCGAATCGAAACGAATCGATTTGAAAAGAGCCGAATCGAATCGAATTGAATGAAATATTCGAATCGAATCGAAAAGAATCTAATCTAATGAAATCCAAAAGAATCAAATCGAAACAAATAGAATCAAACCGAATGGAATTGAATCGAAAAGAGTCGATTCGAATCAAATTGGAATGAAAAGAATTGAATCGAATCGAATAAAAAAACAAGTGAATCGAATAGAATAGAAAAGAAGAGAATCGAAACGAAAAGAATCAAATTGAATCGAAGGAATCGAATCGAAAAGAATCGAATCAAAGAGAAAAGACTCGAATCGAATGGAAAAGAATAGAATCAAAAAGAATCGAATTGAAACAAAAAGAATCGAATTGAATTGAATCGAAAAGAATCGAATGGAATCGAATCGAAAGAATCGAATTGAATTAAATCGAAGAGAATCGAATCGAATTGAATTGAATCGAAGAGAATCGAATCGAATAGAAAGAATCAAATCGAAATGAATCGATTTGAAACGAAAAGAATCGAATCGAATCAAATTGAATGAAAAGAATTGAATCGAATCAAAAAGAATTGAATCAAAAAGAATCAAACCGAAACAAAAAGAATCAAACCGAATTGAAAAGAATCTAACTGAATAGAATCGAAAAGAATCGACGTACCGAATCGAATCCAATCGAAAAAATCTAATCGTATCAAATCGAATCGAAAGAATTGAAATGAATAGAATAGAAAAGATTCGAATCGAATCAAAAACAATCAAATCGAGTAATATCGAATCGAAAAGAATCGAATCGAAAAGAATCGAATCGAATGGAAAGAATTGAATTGAATCAAAAAGAATTGATTCAAATCAAAAAGAATCGAATCGATTCGAATCGAAAAGACTCGAATCGAAAGAATCGAATCGAATCAAAAGGATCGAATCGCAAAGAACCGAATCTAAAGAAAAGGAATCGAATCGAATCGAAACGAATAGAATCGAAAAGAATCGATTTGAATCGAAATGAAAGAATCGTATCGAATCAAATCGAAAAAAATCAAATGGAATCGAATCGAATCGTATCGAAAAGAATCAAATCAAATGAAAAGAATCGAATCGAATAGAAAGAATCGAATGATTGGAATCGACTCGAAAACAATCTAATTGAATTGAAAGGAATCGAATCAAATTTAATGGAATCGACAAGAATCGTATCAAATCAAAAAGATCGAATCGAAATGAATCAATTCGAAAGAATCAAATCGAATCGAATCGAAAAGAATCGAATCGAAAAGAATTGAATTGAAAAGAATCGAATTGAATCGAATTGAAAAGACTCGAATCGAATTAAAAGAATCGAATCGAATCGAAAAGAATCGAATCGAATCGGAAAGAATTGAATTGGAATGAATCGATTTGAATCGAATTGAAAAGAATCGAATCGAAAAAATCGAATCGAAAAGAATCTGAGTTGAGTTTGAATCGAATCGAAAAGATTCGAATCGAATCGTGTCGAATCAAAAAGATGGAATCGAAACGAATCGAATCGAATCGAATCGAAAAGAATCGAATAGATAGCAAAGAATCAAATCGAATAGAAAAGAATTTGAATCGAATTGAAACGATTCGAAAAAATCGAAACTAATCGAATCATCGAATGGAAAAGAATCGAATCGAATCAAAAAGAATCGAAACGAACTGAATCGAAAGAATCGAATCGAACAGAATCGAAAAGAATTGAATCGTAATGTAACAAATCGAATCCAAATGATCGAATCAAGCCCAAGTCGAAAAGAATTGAATCGAAAAGAATCGAATCAAAATGAAAAGAATCGAATAGAATCGAATTGAAAAGAATCGAATTGAACCGAATCAAATAGAATAGAATCGAACAGAATTGAATCGAATGAAAAGAATCTTATCGAATCGATTCGAAAAGAATTGAATCGAATCGAATGGAGAAGAATCAAATCAAATGGAATCGAAAAGAATCGAATCAAAGAGAATCTAATCGAAACGAAAGAATCAATCGAATCGAAAAGATCGGAATCGAAACGAAAGTGTCGAATCGAATCGAATCGAAAGAATCGAATCGAACCGAAAAGAATCAAATCGAATCGAAAAGAATCGAATTGAATTGAATCGTAATGAAAGAATCGAATCGAATCGAAAGAATCAAATCGAATCGAAAACAATTGAATCGAATGCAATCAAATCGAAAAGAATCGAATCGAATTGAAAAGAATCAAATCGAATTGATTGAATCGAAAAGAATCGAATCGAATCGAATCGCATCGAATCGAAAATAATAGAATTGAATAAAAATAATCGAATCGAATGAGAATAATGGAATTGAATTGAATCGATAATCGAATCGAAACTAATCGAATCGAATCAAATCGATTCGAAAAAAATCGAATCAGATTGCAACGAATCGAATCATATTGAATTGATTTGAATTGAAATGAATCGAATCTAATCAAATCAAAAAGAATCGAATCCAAAGAATCGAATTGTAGAAAATCAAATCAAAACAAAAAGATTCAAATCGAAACGAATCAAATTGAAACGAATCGAATCGAATCGAATCAAAAAGCAATCGAATCGAATTGATTCGCATCGAAAAGAATCGAATCGTATCGAATCGAAAAGAATCGAATCTATTCGAATCGAATGGAATTGAATCAAAAAGAATCGAATCGAATTGAAACGAAAGAATCGAATAGATTCGAATTGAACCAAATCGAAAAAATCAAAACGAATCAAATCACATCGAGTGGAAAAGAATCGAATCAAATAGAAAAGAATCGAATTGAATCGAACTGAATCGAAAAGAATCGAATAGATCAAATCAAAAGAATCGAATCGATTCGAGATGAACCGAGTAGAATCGAGTCGAAGTGAAAAGAATTGAATCGAATCGAATCGAAAGAATCTAATCGAACGAAAAGAATCGAATCGAAGAGAATCTAATCGAAATGAAAAGACATCAAATCGATCGAAAAGAATCGAATCGAAACGAAAACTGTCGAATCGAATCGAATCGAAAAGAATCGAGTTGAATAGAAAAGAATCGAATCGAATAAAATCGATAAGATTGAATCAAATCCAATAGAATCGAAAAGATTCGAATCGAATTGAAAAGAAACGAACCGAAGTGAAAAGAATCGAATCGAATCGAAAGAATCAAAATCGAAAAAAAAATCGAATCGAAATTAAAAGAATCGAATCGAATCAAAGCATAAGAATCGAATCTAATTGAATCGAAAGAATCGAATTGAA
The DNA here is from genome assembly GCF_011100685.1 of Canis lupus familiaris. Classification (NCBI taxonomy): domain Eukaryota; kingdom Metazoa; phylum Chordata; class Mammalia; order Carnivora; family Canidae; genus Canis; species Canis lupus. Next base: position 11,719 of record NW_023330619.1, on the reverse strand, counting down.
TCAAATAGAGAAGGAATCTAATGGTAAGGAATCGAATCGAAAGAATCCAATTGTATTGAATCGAATCGAAAGAAATGAATTGAATAGATATAAAGGAATCGAATCGAAAGGAATCGACTCGAACGTAAAAGAATCGAATCGAATAAAATTGAATAGAATCGAAAGAATTGAATAGAAATGAATCGAATCGAAATGAAAGAATTGAATCGAATCGAATCGAAAACAATCGAATCAAAAGAATCGAATTGAAACAAAAGAATCGCATTGTATTTAATCGAATCAAAAAATCTAATTGAATCGAATCGAAAGAATCGATTTGAATGAAAAGAATCTAATCGAATTGATAGAAAATTGAATTGAATCGAAGAGAATCGAATCGAATAGAAAAGAATCAAATCGAATTGATTGAATCGAAAAGAATCTAATTGAGTAGAAAAGAATCAAATCAAATTTAATGGAATCGAAAAGAACCGAATAGCATCGAATTGAATCGAATCGAAAAGAATCGAAACGAATTGAATCGAAAAGCATTGAGTCGAATCAAATCGAAAAGAATCGAATCGTATCAAATTGAAAAGAATCGAATCGATCTGAAAAGAATTGAATCGAATCGAAAAGAATCAAATTGAAACGAAAAGAATCAAATCGAATAGCAAGAATCGAATCGAAACGAATCGATTTGAAAAGAGCCGAATCGAATCGAATTGAATGAAATATTCGAATCGAATCGAAAAGAATCTAATCTAATGAAATCCAAAAGAATCAAATCGAAACAAATAGAATCAAACCCGAATGGGAATGAATCGAAAAGAGTTGATTCGAATCAAATTGGAATGAAAAGAATTGAATCGAATCGAATAAAAAACAAGTGAATCGAATAGAATAGAAAAGAAGAGAATCGAAACGAAAAGAATCAAATTGAATCGAAAGGAATCGAATCGAAAAGAATCGAATCAAAGAGAAAACTCGAATCGAATGGAAAAGAATAGAATCAAAAAGAATCGAATTGAAACAAAAAGAATCGAATTGAATTGAATCGAAAAGAATCGAATGGAATCGAATCGAAAAGATCGAATTGAATTAAATCGAAGAGAATCGAATCGAATTGAATTGAATCGAAGAGAATCGAATCGAATAGAAAAATCAAATCGAAATGAATCGATTTGAAACGAAAAGAATCGAATCGAATCAAATTGAATGAAAAGAATTGAATCGAATCAAAAGAATTGAATCAAAAAGAATCAAACCGAAACAAAAAGAATCAAACCGAATTGAAAAGAATCTAACTGAATAGAATCGAAAAGAATCGACGTACCGAATCGAATCCAATCGAAAAAAATCTAATCGTATCAAATCGAATCGAAAAGAATTGAAATGAATAGAATAGAAAAGATTCGAATCGAATCAAAACAATCAAATCGAGTAATATCGAATCGAAAAGAATCGAATCGAAAAGAATCGAATCGAATGGAAAAGAATTGAATTGAATCAAAAAGAATTGATTCAAATCAAAAAGAATCGAATCGATTCGAATCGAAAAGACTCGAATCGAAAAGAATCGAATCGAATCAAAAAGGATCGAATCGCAAAGAACCGAATCTAAAGAAAAGGAATCGAATCGAATCGAAACGAATAGAATCGAAAAGAATCGATTTGAATCGAAATGAAAAGAATCGTATCGAATCAAATCGAAAAAAATCAAATGGAATCGAATCGAATCGTATCGAAAAGAATCAAATCAAATGAAAAGAATCGAATCGAATAGAAAAGAATCGAATTGATTGGAATCGACTCGAAAACAATCTAATTGAATTGAAAGGAATCGAATCAAATTTAATGGAATCGACAAGAATCGTATCAAATCAAAAAGATCGAATCGAAATGAATCAATTCGAAAAGAATCAAATCGAATCGAATCGAAAAGAATCGAATCGAAAAGAATTGAATTGAAAAGAATCGAATTGAATCGAATTGAAAAGACTCGAATCGAATTAAAAGAATCGAATCGAATCGAAAAGAATCGAATCGAATCGGAAAGAATTGAATTGGAATGAATCGATTTGAATCGAATTGAAAAGAATCGAATCGAAAAAATCGAATCGAAAAGAACTGAGTTGAGTTGAATCGAATCGAAAAGATTCGAATCGAATCGTGTCGAATCAAAAAGATGGAATCGAAACGAATCGAATCGAATCGAATCGAAAAGAATCGAATAGATAGCAAAGAATCAAATCGAATAGAAAAGAATTTGAATCGAATTGAAACGATTCGAAAAAATCGAAACTAATCGAATCATCGAATGGAAAAGAATCGAATCGAATCAAAAAGAATCGAAACGAACTGAATCGAAAGAATCGAATCGAACAGAATCGAAAAGAATTGAATCGTAATGTAACAAATCGAATCCAAATGATCGAATCAAGCCAAGTCGAAAAGAATTGAATCGAAAAGAATCGAATCAAAATGAAAAGAATCGAATAGAATCGAATTGAAAAGAATCGAATTGAACCGAATCAAATAGAATAGAATCGAACAGAATTGAATCGAATGAAAAGAATCTTATCGAATCGATTCGAAAAGAATTGAATCGAATCGAATGGAGAAGAATCAAATCAAATGGAATCGAAAAGAATCGAATCAAAGAGAATCTAATCGAAACGAAAAGAATCAATCGAATCGAAAAGAATCGAATCGAAACGAAAAGTGTCGAATCGAATCGAATCGAAAAGAATCGAATCGAACCGAAAGAATCAAATCGAATCGAAAAGAATCGAATTGAATTGAATCGTAATGAAAAGAATCGAATCGAATCGAAAGAATCAAATCGAATCGAAAACAATTGAATCGAATGCAATCAAATCGAAAAGAATCGAATCGAATTGAAAAGAATCAAATCGAATTGATTGAATCGAAAAGAATCGAATCGAATCGAATCGCATCGAATCGAAAATAATAGAATTGAATAAAAATATCGAATCGAATTGAGAATAATTGGAATTGAATTGAATCGATAATCGAATCGAAACTAATCGAATCGAATCAAATCGATTCGAAAAAATCGAATCAGATTGCAACGAATCGAATCATATTGAATTGATTTGAATTGAAATGAATCGAATCTAATCAAATCAAAAAGAATCGAATCCAAAGAATCGAATTGTAGAAAATCAAATCAAAACAAAAAGATTCAAATCGAAACGAATCAAATTGAAAAGAATCGAATCGAATCGAATCAAAAGAATCGAATCGAATTGATTCGCATCGAAAAGAATCGAATCGTATCGAATCGAAAAGAATCGAATCTATTCGAATCGAATGGAATTGAATCAAAAATCGAATCGAATTGAAACGAAAAGAATCGAATAGATTCGAATTGGAACAAATCGAAAAAATCAAAACGAATCAAATCACATCGAGTGGAAAAGAATCGAATCAAATAGAAAAGAATCGAATTGAATCGAACTGAATCGAAAAGAATCGAATAGATCAAATCAAAAAGAATCGATTCGAGATGAACCGAGTAGAATCGAGTCGAAGTGAAAAGAATCGAATCGAATCGAATCGAAAAGAATCTAATCGAAACGAAAAGAATCGAATCGAAGAGAATCTAATCGAAATGAAAAGATCAAATCGAATCGAAAAGAATCGAATCGAAACGAAAACTGTCGAATCGAATCGAATCGAAAAGAATCGAGTTGAATAGAAAAGAATCGAATCGAATAAAATCGATAAGATTTGAATCAAATCCAATAGAATCGAAAAGATTCGAATCGAATTGAAAAGAAACGAACCGAAGTGAAAAATCGAATCGAATCGAAAGAATCAAATCGAAAAAAAAATCGAATCGAAATTAAAAGAATCGAATCGAATCAAAGCATAAAGAATCGAATCTAATTGAATCGAAAGAATCGATTGAATCAAATAGAGAAGAATCTAATGGTAAGGAATCGAATCGAAAAGAATCCAATTGTATTGAATCGAATCGAAAAAATGAATTGAATAGATTATAAAAGAATCGAATCGAAAGGAATCGACTCGAAACGTAAAGAATCGAATCGAAAAAATTGAATAGATCGAAGAATTGAATAGAAATGAATCGAATCGAAATGAAAAGAATTGAATCGAATCGAATCGAAAACAATCGAATCAAAAAATCGAATTGAAACAAAGAATCGCATTGTATTTAATCGAATCAAAAAATCTAATTGAATCGAATCGAAAAGAATCGATTTGAAATGAAAAGAATCTAATCGAATTGATAGAAAATTGAATCGAATCGAAAACAATCGAATCGAATGGAAAAGAATCGAATTGTATGGAAACGAATCGAAAAGAATCTAATTGAGTAGAAAAGAATCAAATCAAATTTAATGGAATCGAAAAGAACCGAATAGCATCGAATTGAATCGAATCGAAAAGAATCGAAACGAATTGAATCGAAAAGCATTGAGTCGAATCAAATCGAAAAGAATCGAATCGTATCAAATTGAAAAGAATCGAATCGATCTGAAAAGAATTGAATCGAATCGAAAAGAATCAAATTGAAACGAAAAGAATCAAATCGAATAGCAAAGAATCGAATCGAAACGAATCGATTTGAAAAGAGCCGAATCGAATCGAATTGAATGAAATATTCGAATCGAATCGAAAAGAATCTAATCTAATGAAATCCAAAAGAATCAAATCGAAACAAATAGAATCAAACCGAATGGAATTGAATCGAAAAGAGTCGATTCGAATCAAATTGGAATGAAAAGAATTGAATCGAATCGAATAAAAAACAAGTGAATCGAATAGAATAGAAGAGAATCGAAACGAAAAGAATCAAATTGAATCGAAAGGAATCGAATCGAAAAGAATCGAATCAAAGAGAAAAGACTCGAATCGAATGGAAAAGAATAGAATCAAAAGAATCGAATTGAAACAAAAAGAATCGAATTGAATTGAATCGAAAAGAATCGAATGGAATCGAATCGAAAGAATCGAATTGAATTAAATCGAAGAGAATCGAATCGAATTGAATTGAATCGAAGAGAATCGAATCGAATAGAAAAGAATCAAATCGAAATGAATCGATTTGAAACGAAAAGAATCGATCGAATCAAATTGAATGAAAAGAATTGAATCGAATCAAAAAGAATGAAATCAAAAAGAATCAAACCGAAACAAAAAGAATCAAACCGAATTGAAAAGAATCTAACTGAATAGAATCGAAAAGAATCGACGTACCGAATCGAATCCAATCGAAAAAAATCTAATCGTATCAAATCGAATCGAAAAGAATTGAAATGAATAGAATAGAAAAGATTCGAATCGAATCAAAAACAATCAAATCGAGTAATATCGAATCGAAAAGAATCGAATCGAAAAGAATCGAATCGAATGGAAAAGAATTGAATTGAATCAAAAAGAATTGATTCAAATCAAAAAGATCGAATCGATTCGAATCGAAAAGACTCGAATCGAAAGAATCGAATCGAATCAAAAAGGATCGAATCGCAAAGAACCGAATCTAAAGAAAAGGAATCGAATCGAATCGAAACGAATAGAATCGAAAAGAATCGATTTGAATCGAAATGAAAAGAATCGTATCGAATCAAATCGAAAAAAATCAAATGGAATCGAATCGAATCGTATCGAAAAGAATCAAATCAAATGAAAAGAATCGAATCGAATAGAAAAGAATCGAATTGATTGGAATCGACTCGAAAACAATCTAATTGAATTGAAAGGAATCGAATCAAATTTAATGGAATCGACAAGAATCGTATCAAATCAAAAAGATCGAATCGAAATGAATCAATTCGAAAAGAATCAAATCGAATCGAATCGAAAAGAATCGAATCGAAAAGAATTGAATTGAAAAGAATCGAATTGAATCGAATTGAAAAGACTCGAATCGAATTAAAAGAATCGAATCGAATCGAAAAGAATCGAATCGAATCGGAAAGAATTGAATTGGAATGAATCGATTTGAATCGAATTGAAAAGAATCGAATCGAAAAAATCGAATCGAAAAGAACTGAGTTGAGTTGAATCGAATCGAAAAGATTCGAATCGAATCGTGTCGAATCAAAAAGATGGAATCGAAACGAATCGAATCGAATCGAATCGAAAAGAATCGAATAGATAGCAAAGAATCAAATCGAATAGAAAAGAATTTGAATCGAATTGAAACGATTCGAAAAAATCGAAACTAATCGAATCATCGAATGGAAAAGAATCGAATCGAATCAAAAGAATCGAAACGAACTGAATCGAAAGAATCGAATCGAACAGAATCGAAAAGAATTGAATCGTAATGTAACAAATCGAATCCAAATGATCGAATCAAGCCAAGTCGAAAGAATTGAATCGAAAAGAATCGAATCAAAATGAAAAGAATCGAATAGAATCGAATTGAAAAGAATCGAATTGAACCGAATCAAATAGAATAGAATCGAACAGAATTGAATCGAATGAAAAGAATCTTATCGAATCGATTCGAAAAGAATTGAATCGAATCGAATGGAGAAGAATCAAATCAAATGGAATCGAAAAGAATCGAATCAAAGAGAATCTAATCGAAACGAAAAGAATCAATCGAATCGAAAAGATGTAATCGAAACGAAAAGAATCGAATCGAATCGAATCGAAAAGAATCGAATTGAATTGAATCGTAATGAAAAGAATCGAATCGAATCGAAAGAATCAAATCGAATCGAAAACAATTGAATCGAATGCAATCAAATCGAAAAGAATCGAATCGAATTGAAAAGAATCAAATCGAATTGATTGAATCGAAAAGAATCGAATCGAATCGAATCGCATCGAATCGAAAATAATAGAATTGAATAAAAAAATCGAATCGAATTGAGAATAATTGGAATTGAATTGAATCGATAATCGAATCGAAACTAATCGAATCGAATCAAATCGATTCGAAAAAATCGAATCAGATTGCAACGAATCGAATCATATTGAATTGATTTGAATTGAAATGAATCGAATCTAATCAAATCAAAAAGAATCGAATCCAAAGAATCGAATTGTAGAAAATCAAATCAAAACAAAAAGATTCAAATCGAAACGAATCAAATTGAAAAGAATCGAATCGAATCGAATCAAAAAGAATCGAATCGAATTGATTCGCATCGAAAAGAATCGAATCGTATCGAATCGAAAAGAATCGAATCTATTCGAATCGAATGGAATTGAATCAAAAAGAATCGAATCGAATTGAAACGAAAAGAATCGAATAGATTCGAATTGGAACAAATCGAAAAAATCAAAACGAATCAAATCACATCGAGTGGAAAAGAATCGAATCAAATAGAAAAGAATCGAATTGAATCGAACTGAATCGAAAAGAATCGAATAGATCAAATCAAAAAGAATCGAATCGATTCGAGATGAACCGAGTAGAATCGAGTCGAAGTGAAAAGAATCGAATCGAATCGAATCGAAAAGAATCTAATCGAAACGAAAAGAATCGAATCGAAGAGAATCTAATCGAAATGAAAAGAATCAAATCGAATCGAAAAGAATCGAATCGAAACGAAAACTGTCGAATCGAATCGAATCGAAAAGAATCGAGTTGAATAGAAAAGAATCGAATCGAATAAAATCGATAAGATTTGAATCAAATCCAATAGAATCGAAAAGATTCGAATCGAATTGAAAAGAAACGAACCGAAGTGAAAAGAATCGAATCGAATCGAAAGAATCAAATCGAAAAAAAATCGAATCGAAATTAAAAGAATCGAATCGAATCAAAGCATAAAGAATCGAATCTAATTGAATCGAAAGAATCGATTGAATCAAATAGAGAAGAATCTAATGGTAAGGAATCGAATCGAAAAGAATCCAATTGTATTGAATCGAATCGAAAAGAAATGAATTGAATAGATTATAAAAGAATCGAATCGAAAGGAATCGACTCGAAACGTAAAGAATCGAATCGAAAAAATTGAATAGATCGAAGAATTGAATAGAAATGAATCGAATCGAAATGAAAAGAATTGAATCGAATCGAATCGAAAACAATCGAATCAAAAACAATCGAATTGAAACAAAAGAATCGCATTGTATTTAATCGAATCAAAAAAATCTAATTGAATCGAATCGAAAAGAATCGATTTGAAATGAAAAGAATCTAATCGAATTGATAGAAAATTGAATCGAATCGAAAACAATCGAATCGAATGGAAAAGAATCGAATTGTATGGAAACGAATCGAAAAGAATCTAATTGAGTAGAAAAGAATCAAATCAAATTTAATGGAATCGAAAAGAACCGAATAGCATCGAATTGAATCGAATCGAAAAGAATCGAAACGAATTGAATCGAAAAGCATTGAGTCGAATCAAATCGAAAAGAATCGAATCGTATCATCAAATTGAAAAGCGAATCGATCTGAAAAGAATTGAATCGAATCGAAAAGAATCAAATTGAAACGAAAAGAATCAAATCGAATAGCAAAGAATCGAATCGAAACGAATCGATTTGAAAAGAGCCGAATCGAATCGAATTGAATGAAATATTCGAATCGAATCGAAAAGAATCTAATCTAATGAAATCCAAAAGAATCAAATCGAAACAAATAGAAAATCAAACCGAATGGAATTGAATCGAAAAGAGTCGATTCGAATCAAATTGGAATGAAAAGAATTGAATCGAATCGAATAAAAAACAAGTGAATCGAATAGAATAGAAAAGAAGAGAATCGAAACGAAAAGAATCAAATTGAATCGAAAGGAATCGAATCGAAAAAATCGAATCAAAGAGAAAAGACTCGAATCGAATGGAAAAGAATAGAATCAAAAAGAATCGAATTGAAACAAAAAGAATCGAATTGAATTGAATCGAAAAGAATCGAATGGAATCGAATCGAAAAGAATCGAATTGAATTAAATCGAAGAGAATCGAATCGAATTGAATTGAATCGAAGAGAATCGAATCGAATAGAAAAGAATCAAATCGAAATGAATCGATTTGAAACGAAAAGAATCGAATCGAATCAAATTGAATGAAAAGAATTGAATCGAATCAAAAAGAATTGAATCAAAAAGAATCAAACCGAAACAAAAAGAATCAAACCGAATTGAAAAGAATCTAACTGAATAGAATCGAAAAAATCGACGTACCGAATCGAATCCAATCGAAAAAAATCTAATCGTATCAAATCGAATCGAAAAGAATTGAAATGAATAGAATAGAAAAGATTCGAATCGAATCAAAAACAATCAAATCGAGTAATATCGAATCGAAAAGAATCGAATCGAAAAGAATCGAATCGAATGGAAAAGAATTGAATTGAATCAAAAAGAATTGATTCAAATCAAAAAGAATCGAATCGATTCGAATCGAAAAGACTCGAATCGAAAAGAATCGAATCGAATCGAATCGAAAGGATCGAATCGAAAAGAACCGAATCTAAAGAAAAGGAATCGAATCGAATCGAAACGAATAGAATCGAAAAGAATCGATTTGAATCGAAATGAAAAGAATCGTATCGAATCAAATCGAAAAAAATCAAATGGAATCGAATCGAATCGTATCGAAAAGAATCAAATCAAATGAAAAGAATCGAATCGAATAGAAAAGAATCGAATTGATTGGAATCGACTCGAAAACAATCTAATTGAATTGAAAGGAATCGAATCAAATTTAATGGAATCGACAAGAATCGTATCAAATCAAAAAGATCGAATCGAAATGAATCAATTCGAAAAGAATCAAATCGAATCGAATCGAAAAGAATCGAATCGAAAAGAATTGAATTGAAAAGAATCGAATTGAATCGAATTGAAAAGACTCGAATCGAATTAAAAGAATCGAATCGAATCGAAAAGAATCGAATCGAATCGGAAAGAATTGAATTGGAATGAATCGATTTGAATCGAATTGAAAAGAATCGAATCGAAAAAATCGAATCGAAAAGAACTGAGTTGAGTTGAATCGAATCGAAAAGATTCGAATCGAATCGTGTCGAATCAAAAAGATGGAATCGAAACGAATCGAATCGAATCGAATCGAAAAGAATCGAATAGATAGCAAAGAATCAAATCGAATAGAAAAGAATTTGAATCGAATTGAAACGATTCGAAAAAATCGAAACTAATCGAATCATCGAATGGAAAAGAATCGAATCGAATCAAAAAGAATCGAAACGAACTGAATCGAAAGAATCGAATCGAACAGAATCGAAAAGAATTGAATCGTAATGTAACAAATCGAATCCAAATGATCGAATCAAGCCAAGTCGAAAAGAATTGAATCGAAAAGAATCGAATCAAAATGAAAAGAATCGAATAGAATCGAATTGAAAAGAATCGAATTGAACCGAATCAAATAGAATAGAATCGAACAGAATTGAATCGAATGAAAAGAATCTTATCGAATCGATTCGAAAAGAATTGAATCGAATCGAATGGAGAAGAATCAAATCAAATGGAATCGAAAAGAATCGAATCAAAGAGAATCTAATCGAAACGAAAAGAATCAATCGAATCGAAAAATCGAATCGAAACGAAAAGTGTCGAATCGAATCGAATCGAAAAGATCGAATCGAACCGAAAAGAATCAAATCGAATCGAAAAGAATCGAATTGAATTGAATCGTAATGAAAAGAATCGAATCGAATCGAAAGAATCAAATCGAATCGAAAACAATTGAATCGAATGCAATCAAATCGAAAAGAATCGAATCGAATTGAAAAGAATCAAATCGAATTGATTGAATCGAAAAGAATCGAATCGAATCGAATCGCATCGAATCGAAAATAATAGAATTGAATAAAATAATCGAATCGAATTGAGAATAATTGGAATTGAATTGAATCGATAATCGAATCGAAACTAATCGAATCGAATCAAATCGATTCGAAAAAATCGAATCAGATTGCAACGAATCGAATCATATTGAATTGATTTGAATTGAAATGAATCGAATCTAATCAAATCAAAAAGAATCGAATCCAAAGAATCGAATTGTAGAAAATCAAATCAAAACAAAAAGATTCAAATCGAAACGAATCAAATCGAAAAGAATCGAATCGAATCGAATCAAAAAGAATCGAATCGAATTGATTCGCATCGAAAAGAATCGAATCGTATCGAATCGAAAAGAATCGAATCTATTCGAATCGAATGGAATTGAATCAAAAAGAATCGAATCGAATTGAAACGAAAAGAATCGAATAGATTCGAATTGGAACAAATCGAAAAAATCAAAACGAATCAAATCACATCGAGTGGAAAAGAATCGAATCAAATAGAAAAGAATCGAATTGAATCGAACTGAATCGAAAAGAATCGAATAGATCAAATCAAAAAGAATCGAATCGATTCGAGATGAACCGAGTAGAATCGAGTCGAAGTGAAAAGAATTGAATCGAATCGAATCGAAAAGAATCTAATCGAAACGAAAAGAATCGAATCGAAGAGAATCTAATCGAAATGAAAAGAATCAAATCGAATCGAAAAGAATCGAATCGAAACGAAAACTGTCGAATCGAATCGAATCGAAAAGAATCGAGTTGAATAGAAAAGAATCGAATCGAATAAAATCGATAAGATTTGAATCAAATCCAATAGAATCGAAAAGATTCGAATCGAATTGAAAAGAAACGAACCGAAGTGAAAAGAATCGAATCGAATCGAAAGAATCAATCGAAAAAAAAATCGAATCGAAATTAAAAGAATCGAATCGAATCAAAGCATAAAGAATCGAATCTAAT